>NW_026991715.1:36106251-36396251 GCF_029215605.1 Mirounga angustirostris | reverse complement strand
TGTTGAGCAGTTAGTTTTTCCACTGTCTTAGGGTTGTGGAGCTCCTCACCAGGAACAATTTTTACGAATGTCCAACTCTTGGGGCTTTTACTGTCAGAGGGAGTGAGGTCTCATGGTCTCCTGTGAGTCGGATCTTGTGACTCTTTTTATGACCTGCTATCTTCCAGGTTAAGGGTCAGCCTACAATCAAAAGGGCTTTACTTTGGTCAGCTTGTCTCCTGAGTCGCCCTTTCCTTCTGCACCGGTAGGGACAGCACTGGTAGTAGTGATGGTAACAGTCAGAGGGTGCATGCTTACCACCTCCTGACTTGCCATCCTCGGGGAAACTGTACCAGCCTTCACAACATTCACGAAACAATTAAAGGGCTGTCTTTGCAGAGAATGAGACGCAAGGAGGACACTGGGAGATGGTTTCATCAGGGTTTCCAAGAAGGGAAAAGAAGCCTTCGCTGCAGTATCAGCAAAGACAGCGAGAAGTGTCCCGGTCTGTCAGTGCTCACAGTGTGAGAACAAGGAAGGGCCAGCCATAGCTTCTTCATGTACTGAGCCATCTCCTACTCCACCCAAGCTACAGAGCTGGCCTCAGCAGCTGGGGACAGGAAGGACGGAGAGGAAGAGAGCCGCAGATGATGTTGCCACGCTGCCCCCAAAATGCGCTGTCTTGAGAGGCTGTCCTATTGTGTAAGATGACCTAAGATCCAGATGGCAAGTTTTGGATTTGTAACTTCCTATGCAGAAGTCACATTTTCCAGTACATCCTAATTCTACTTAGGGTGTGTGTGATGGCCAAATGTCATTCACAATGGCCAGGCATGAAAATGAAGACAGTCATTAGGCTAGACGGGCCTAGCAGCTGCACCCGCTCTGTGCTCTTGGAGGGGAGATGCAGGGCGCAGGAGTCCGTGCTGGGCTGCATCCAAGGGTCACGTGGCCTCCAGGGACCAGCACACATCTGTAAGCACAAATCTGGACTGACAGCCACATCACATTCAATCAAGGCCTGGCCTTACCCTCAGAGCCATAGACTTGCTAAAGAAAATGCCTGAATGGCTACACTCAGAAAACAAATAGGTGCTTATTTGCATTAGAACTTGAATTTGCATGCTGTTGGCTTCACTTAGGTACAGAGAAAGGAACTGGATGTAGTCTATGCTCCCATAGTTCTACATCCTTCTGATGTCAGACTGGGTCAGCTAACCCAGCTAACCATGGGGCAGGCAGGGGTGAGGTGGTTTACCAATCAAATGGTCTGGGTCTGAATGCTGGGTCTGCCTCTCACTCCAGCATGAGACCTGGGGAAAGCTGCTTAGTTTCCCAGAGCTCTTCTTTACCTGTAAAATGGGCACAGTAGAAATACCCACTTCATAGGATAGTCATGAGAATCGAATGAGGCAAATTTTTAGCTGGGTACCTGACATACAGTAAGTGCATAAGAAATGCATGCTTATGGGGGTGCCGGGGTGGCTCAGTCAGTTAAGTGGTCACGTCGGCTCAGTATGATCTCAGGGTAGTAAGATTGAGCACTGCTATGACAGGCTCCATGCTCAGTAGGGAGTCTGCTTGAGATTTCCCTCTTCCTCTGCCCCTCCCCTGCTCCTGCTTGAGCTTCTCTCTCTCTCTCTCTCAAATAAACAAATCTTTAAAAAAAAAAAAAGAAAGAAAGAAAGAAATGCATGCTTCTAAGTATGACTGATTTTTATTGTAGCCGTCTTTATTTAGACTTTGATGTTCGTCCTTGCTGCAGAACAGGAAAGGGTCCTGTTAAATGAATTGAACAAGGAGACATTACACTGAGGCGGCCCTAACACCCCGGTGGCCTAAGTAAGCAAGCAAACCAGAATCTAAGCCTGCAACTGCAGCAAGGCTATGAAACTGAGGGACAACCAATCACAAACCGCCATGTAGGCTTCGCGCTACAGCCCATCAAACACCCTCCTCTTTGCTTCTGCAGCTTCTCTAAGTCTTTCCTTGGCTCCTGGCCCTGAGCGCTCATAACCACTTCTGGTCTGGAGCTGCCTGATTCCAGTGCGTTTTTGCCCAAATAAACTCTTCAAGATTTTAATATGCCTCAGTTTACCTTTTAACAGTACAAAGAGGAATGAACACAAAAATGGGGACAGGATTTGCCCCAAGGCAAGCCTGACAAGAAGAAAAAAAGAAGAGAGAGGTGGGAGAAGAGTGGGTGAGGCTCCCAACAGGAATGGAAGTTGGGAAAAAGAAAGAGCACGTCAGGACAGTACTCTTGTGCTCATAAACACACATTAATCTGACCGCGACGAATAACTTGGTGGGAAGCTGCATATGTTTATTCCTAAATAAAAAGGGAAATAAGGCAGAGTATAATTAAAACATTTACTGGAAGCGGGAAAAGGAGCCCCACTGCTTTTGCAGGCAATATCAAAACACCAATGGTGACGGCAGTCTTCTTGGAGGGACAACCTTCTCCTGCTGCGGCCTGGGAGCCCCGGTCTCCGCTGACCCCCGCTGACCTCCTGCTTCCTCTCTTGCCCCCGCACAAACCTTTCTCTGTCCAGCCGGCAAAGTTATCTTTTAAAAATATCGATCAGATGATCAGATTACGTGACCACTCTGCTTCCAATCCTAAGGGCTTCCCAATGGACTTAAAATACTATCTATACTCCCTGCCATGGCCTGAGAGGTCATGATCAGGTCTTTGCATACTTCTCTGGCCCCATCTCGTACTGCCATCTTGCTGACATTTCTATAACACGCCAAGCTCCTTCCGACTGCAAGGTGTTCCCTGCCCCCAGACCACTCGCGCCCACATCTTCAGCTGGCTGGCTTCCTAGCGTGTGACGCTCAGTTCAGCCATCACCTCCCGGAAGAAGCCTTCCTCAACCACCGAACCAAATGTTAACTCTCCTGCCCTATTCTCTGTCCTATTATTTTCTTTTATTCTCTTTCCAGCATTTTAACACTAGGCAAAATCACCTTCTACGTCTGTTTATGCACTTATGATCTGAATCCCCCCTCCCCACACACATGCGGATGGGAGCCTCAGGAGGGAGGGAACTTGTTCACCCATGAATCTCAGGGACTAGAGAGGCATCGACACGGAGAAGAGATTTCTTGAATAAGTAAGTAAATATGAGTATAAATTCCACTCTCTTACAACCCTCCCCCTTCTCCATCTCCCAGCTGTGGGGGAGTTTGTGACACTGAGCTAAAAGCTGTCCAGGGGCGCCCGGCTGCCTCAGTCAGTTAGGCGTCTGACTCTTGATTTCGGCTCAGGTCTTGATCTTGGGCGGTGAGCTCTGTGCTCAGTGAGGAGACTGCTGGAGATTCTCTCTTTCCCTGTCCCTCTGCCCCTCCCTCTGCTCATGCTCCCTCCCTCCCTCCCTCTAAAATAAACAAATAAATAAGTATCTGTAAAAAAAAAAAAAAAAAAAAGTAAACGCAGAAGCTATCCAAAGCCAGCCTGTCCTTCTCTCTTTTAAGAAAGATCTTAGCAAATTGAAGACCAGATGGAGGGGGTGCTTAGCAGGCCTACTGAGTAAGGGGTCTGACTTTGGGGAAATAAGCAGGATTTTCTTCAGCAGAGGGAGATGGGCAGATTGGTGAGTGATGGGACCCTAGAGATAGTCCCTTGCAGATCCCTGGGATCACACAGAGACCCGGGCAGGGCATGGAAGGATGCAGGGGAGAGAGCTTCATGGTGGGCTCAGGAAGGCGGGCCCCAGGTGTGGAGGCCTAGCCTGGGACTCCTGCCCCCTGGGAGGCACGGAAGTGCAGGGTCAGCAGGTCAAGGTCACAGGTGCTCACCTGAGTCCAGACCAGGCCCAAGCCTCCATAGTGGTATCTCCAGGGCGTGGGCACTCTGTGAAACCTGCACACGGACGAACTGGAGAAATAACTGAAAGGGACTTTCCTGAAAGCCTGATGGGATGGGGGATTAGAGTTGGGTTTCTTTTGATTTTTTAAAAAAAATAACCAAGTAACGGGACACTTCAGACACAGCTGAGTTCTGGAAGTAGACTACATGTGCTGTTCCAATACCTACTACAGAAACATCCACGCTTTTGGCAGCTTTCATTTAGTAAGACATTCCAGTGCCAGGCCTGGCCTGGGTATTCTGCATACCTTACTCCCCTTAAACCTCAAAACAAGGATATGAAGGAGGTGCTATCTATCTATCTATCTATCTATCTATCTATCTATCTATCTATCTATCTATCTATCTATCTATCTATCGTCTATTTATCTATCATCTATCCACTAACCGATTTCAGAAGCCGAGGCCCTGTGATGCTCGGCAACCAGTTCCAGGTCCGTCTGGGGCACGTGGTGGAGTGTGGTGCTCGCATCCTCCTCACCACCCAGAGGTGGCTCCACTTTGAGGTCAGTCCCCTTGAGACCCACATCCCTACCCTTACCCCCTTGCAAGGTTCGTGAAGAACCCCTGCTCAAAAGCCAACCCCCAGCCTAGGTCACTCTGCTCTGGCTCTTTGTCCTGCCGCTAGAAACAAGGGTGGGCCACGAGCCTGACGTGGAAGAGAACAGTCATAGCAACCTTCTCTCCGGGAGGAACAAGGTGTTCTGTCCTGCGAGGCTGCAGGGCAAGGGAAGGGGGTATCGCTTTCCTCCAGAGGTTTGGGCTGGGATAGTTTTCACCCTGAAGAGGCAATAACGGGAAAGTGCTTAGGGAGAGTGAGCTGGCTCTGATGTCCTCCTCTGTCCCCAATACCTGCTAGAGGCACCCTAGGGGACATAAACGCTGCCTGATTTTTTTTCCTTTTCCTAGCCCCCCCACAGCATGACATTAAAGGTTGTTTTCTTGCCTCAAAGACACAAAGATCTCTTCCTCAAATACCTGGAGACAGGTCAAGCAGCCATATACCACATTAAAAAAAAAAAAGAACTGCTAACAGTAGTCTATTACACAATATATCATTTTTTTCACGATCGGGGCTTCCCATCTGCCCCCTTAACCACTTCTCCTCACTGTGCCCACCCCCTCTTATGCACAGCCAGTGCAGTCCTCCTGTCCAGGGTTTTTCCTGGGATTGAGGAAAGGCCCAAGAAAATGAGTTCCTATGGAAGCACTTGAGATTCAATCATTTCTTCCTTAGAAAGTGAGGGCGGGATGGGGATGGGGGAGAGGAAAAGACTGTGTTTTGGACTGAGGAATGGCTCCCGTGGTTAGAAGTTCAGTCCCGGAAGGCAGGGTGGGAGCACAGCTGAGATCCCACCACCTATCGGTCCGAGTCACAATCCCGTGTCCTACCGGTTTGCATTCCTGAGACCAGGCCTGCACCCAGGGCCGGTGAGAAGAGTGGGGGTGGGGTGGGGTGGGGTAGGGAGATAGGCAGCCCAGAAGGGGCATCTGGCTGAGCTTCTAGGGCAGGAGGGGGCCTCCAATTCGGATACTTGGAGGTTCGGGGCATTTACATATTCTCGCTGGGCTCAGTCAACCAGAGTTCTTAGTAGTCAGGGCACCCTCAGACTGGGAGACCAGGAGAAGGCTGCTCAACTCTCACGCTGCTGCAAGAAGCTGGGGAGGGTGCGGTGTGTAGTTGACCGACAGCCCCCTAGCCCCTCCAATGTCTGTGCCCAGGCAAGTGCTTTCCAGAACTGCTCCCAGCAAGGATTGTGCGCAGGGGCGTCCTGTGCATGACGCCTCGAACTCTGGCTCAAGAACTCTCCCCTGGCCAGCTGAAACTTCCTTAGAACCACTCTGCAGTCAGAGACTCTTCATGACCATCTTCCTTCCCTCGGTCTCTTTAAACAGATCTCAGACCAACAGAACAGTCTGAAGGCTCGCCCGGCCCAATCCTGCTCCTACCCCTTGCCACAAATCAATCTTGTGAACTTCATGACATCTTGGCATCTGCTTCTCAGAGAATCCAAACTAACGCAGGAATGGTTGGAGAAAGCGGGCAGAAAGATGGGAGACTGCCTCACTCGCCCCCAGGAAGGCAAAGAGGACGCCATCCTGAGTAAACATTGCTGTTTCACTGGTGGGGGCCTGGGCAAGCGTCCCAGTGGAAGGACACAGCCTGATGAGGGGAAGAAGCAGGCATTTGAATGATACTGGGGAGCAGTTTGGGTGATGTCTACAAGGGCAGCAGAGTTAGCTGGTTCTTGCTAAACTGTCTTGAAGCTTGGCCAGGAGGGAGAAACTGAGGATCAATAACAAACAGTTAAACAAACAGTTAAAGGCTAAGTATGACAGCCAAAGGGCTTATTTGGGAGTTGACAAAGAGGCCCTTATTTCCTGCAGTAGAAAAGCTAACAGAGCTGAGGAACCCAAGCAGAACTGGATTGGTGGGAGCTTCCAAGCTGCAGAGACATGCACAAGCTCAGTCCAGACTGGCTATTCCGCTGAGGTCAAAGCCCTTGCTGGAAAACCTTGGCCCTGAAATGTGGGATGGAGACAACCGGATAGATGCTCTGGGCTTGTTCACACCCAGGGGGATGCCTCCCTCCCCCATGAGGTGCTTCTGCAGAGGTAGCCCACCTCTTCCTAGTTAGAGTTAGCACTTCCCAGTGTCGATGGTGCTGCAGAGACCTCTCTGCAGCAAGACCTCAAGGAGCTGCCCTCACTTTCAGATAAGTAGGATGAAACTCCAGAACACGCTGGGCTTGATCAGGGAGGAGAGTAACTATACAATGATAGCTGTATGAATCAGCTAGCACGTATCACCTGCCACTAGAGAAGGACCTCAGGGATTAGATTTGAGGGTTCTTGATCAAGAGGCAAGAATATAGGACTCAAAATACTTTGACTTGGAGGTGCTTTCTTGGGACATGGGATTTCATGTCTGAAGGAGCCCAGGGGTTGAGGCAGACCTGCTATTAGGGTAGCTATGTCAGACAGCCTCCAACATGGCCCTGTGCCTCCTGGTACTCATGTTATGTGATCCCTTCCCGCTGAGTAAAGGCTCAGGGACTCACTTCTACGATGAAGAACATGGCAGAAGTGATGGGATGTCACTTTCCTGAGTGGATTGGCTTAAGGCTTGGGCATTCTGAGGCTAGTCTCTCTCACACAGAGTCCAGCCATCATGTAAAGAAGTGCATACTATCTTACAGAAGAAGCCACCTGGAGAAGAAAGGTCCTGGAGGATGAGAGGCCATGTGGAGGAGAACAGAGGCATCCCAGCCAGGACCATGTGCCATCGTGTGAGTGAGCCTTCTTGGAAGCATGCCTTCCTGACCCTCATCAAGGCTTCAGTTGATACAACCCCTGGCTGACACCTTGATGGCAACCTCATGAGAGTCCCTGAGCCAGAAGCATTCAGCTAAGCCACTTCCAACCAGACCCACAGACAGTGTGACATAATGTGTATTTGTTGTTTTAAGCCATTAGGTTTTGGGAAATTTGTCCACAGCAACTGACAACAAAGCCAACAGTGCTCAGAGGCCTAGAGAAAGTGATGGCCCACAGAGAACACGGTGCTTTGCTCTGAGAGCCTGTAGAGGGAGACCAGATGTCCCCAGAGCATGACTGTAACTCACCCTAGTAGTAGCCCTGGGCTGTAGCGGCTACACTGGAGGGGCCGTCTGCATTCCACAAGATCAGTAAGGCCAAGGTACACAGCGGGTGGCTCCTGTTGTGGTAAATGTGTGTTTTCTTCTCCTTAGAAAAGAGGATCACAAACAGTTGCCATTATCATGAAACTGACCACAATGATAGTTCTGCTTCCGTGCTCTTTTAACTCTCTCACCTTCTGTCACATACAGTTCAGACAGCTGGTTCCCCGGGACACCCCACAGAACATCACATTGGTCCATTAGGCTGAGGGCATCAGGCTGATCAGGCTGATAGGATGAGGAAGAGGTGGCCAAACAGTGGAAGCCTCGGTAAGATGAGTGCAGCCCACAGGGCGGGGTAAGAATGTTCCGAAGTTCAGGGACCAGCCACACCACTGGGAGGTTTTTAGGGGTCCAGTGGTCAGAGGCATGCCAGAATATCCCCTCTAAAGCAACAGACAAATTGCAGAAGGACCCCATGGGAGAATCATGATGCAGCCCAGAGATTCTAGAGCAAGGGCATGTAATCTACAGCAGACATGCATACAGCTTTGCAGCAACAATGTAATGTGTTACTGACCCTGGTAGAGACAGAACGCTTGACCACTGGGAACAAAGTGATCATGGTCTGCAAGTGCCTCTGATGAGCTTGCTTCCGTCAGATCCATCAAGTCATCAAGTTGGGTAGGATCAGCAGCAGTCCTGCTGTTGGAAATGGTGTGTTTGGGTCAAACTGCATGGACAGAGAGTCCAGACTTCCGGGTGACCTAGCACCGTGGCACAGATGTCCCTGAGCTGACCTGCACTCGTGCTGTGTTGTGTGTCCTTAAGAGCAGCTGAAGGAGGACGAAGAAGCCCTAGCTTGGTTTACACACAGGTTGGTCTGGTTGCCCAATATAAAAGAAAAATGAATGACGGCCGTGTTACAGCCACATTCAAGAATGGTCTTGAATGGATGGGAAATGGAAAATCTTATGAGTGGATGGCGCTGCAAGTGATCATCCATTTTATGTGAAAGGAAAAGTGGTCTGAGGGGAGAATACAGAGAGATTTATGGGCAGAGGCCATCAGGTCATTGGATCAGGGGTCTGGAAGAAAAGGGACTCCTCGGCAGCATGGGGCAAGGCCTCTAGAGTCCGCATGGTCTTGATATAGAGACTTGAGACAGAAGACCAGAGCGGCACTGCCTGAGAAAAGAACAAGAATTCTGAATTTTCTGTTGCCACCCTAGAAAGGGATGAGTTGGATGCCTCAGACTTAACATGCCCCAACCTGAACTCCTTGACCTCAGCCTCCCCCTGCACTTGCTCCTCATAGCTTTCCTTATCTCAATAAATGCCAACCCCATGCTTCCAGTTGCCCAACCTACCCCCCCAAACTGGAGCCATCCTTGAATCTTCTCTTTCTTCACACCCTCCATCTGATCCATCAGCGGACCCTCCTGTACCTTGAAGCTATTTGCAGAATCGGAGCACTTCTCACACTCCCACACCCATCAGTCTGCCCCACACCACCGGCGGCTGTGGCTTGCTTCCAAACGGGTCTTCTACCCTTGCTTCTACCCATGCCCCATTATGGGCTGAATTGTGTTCTCCCCAAATTCATGCGTTGAAGCTCTAATCCCAGGACCTTAGAACAGGATTGTATTTGGAGATAGGGCCCTGAGAGAGGCACTTAAATTAACATGAGGCCTTTAGGGTGGACCCTGATCCAATCTAACTGATATCCTCAACAAGAGGAGGACATTTGGACACACAGAGAGACACAGGACATGTGTGTGCACAAAGCCCATGCGAGGACACGTGCAGAGGGACTCAGAAAAACCGCACACCTACCAACATCTTGATCTCAGATTTCCAGAACGGTGAGAAAACCCACTTCTGTCGTTGCAGACCACCGGTCTGTGGTATTTTGTTATGGCCTGCCCTAGTAGACTAGCCAACACCCTCTACAGCCCATTTCTGACACAACAGCGAGAGTGATCTTTTGAAAGCATTCCAGCTCTCTGCTCAACACTCCCCTACGCTGCTCATTTCACTCCAGGCAAGAGTCAAAGTCCTCATGTGGCCTGGAAGATGCCCAGGGGCTGCGAGGTCGCACGATTCCCAAGGGCATGGTATACCACCTAACAGGTCCCCCGTTGCCCCTCCCTGTGCTCGAGCTCCACTGATGTCCTGGAAGTTTCTCAGACACATTAACTGTCCTCCTGCTTTGTGGTCTTTGCACATGCTGCCCTCTGTGCCCCAAACACACTTCCCCTCATCCACGCAGCTCACTTCTTCACCCTTCAGTTGCTCGTGTCACTCCCTAGATGACGTCCCCCACCATTTGGTCTGAAATGGCTGTCCCCTCTCCTGGGCTCTGTACATCCCTGCACACAGTTTCACTTTTCTTTTAGCATTTATTATCGCCTGATATTCTGTCACATTTCAGTGTTTACTAGTATATTATTTATTTCCCTTAAGTGGAACTTAAGCTTAAGCTCCTTGAAGACAGGGACTTAATTTTGTTCATATGGCTCTACACTCAGGGCCTAGGACAGTGCCTGGCATATAAAAGTGCCATTTTTTTTTTTTTTTAAATAAAGCAGAAAGTGGAATGGAGCCTATTTGAGTTACATTTAGGACTGATCGCTTCTTTGCTTGCTAAAAAGCTCAGAACCAAATCTGTGTGCTGTCTTTAATAAGTATACCAGGGAATTCATGCAAAAACTTCTACCTGGTTTTGTCTGTTTCCCTTCCTTTGCTTTTGCTTTGATTTTATTCTTCTTGCTGAGATATACTGTATACAATTTGGTAAGCTGTCTCAATTTTTGAAATGATACCAAGTTTAATAAAATGAAATTAGAAACAAATTTTAAGAATGCCTCCAGTTTCTGGCCTTCTGGGATGGCTGTTTGATCTCTGGCTCTTATAGGGGTGGGAGAGAGACATTTTGAGTGTTCCCAGTCCATACTGCTGGGTGGACATAGGTGGCTCTTGTCCCCAGAGTTCCTGGGGGAATTCTTCTCAAGATCTATAAATTCTGCAGGAAGAAAAGAGACCCTCTTGAAGAGCTCATGGTCAAAGAGTATGGAAAAACTGGGCTTTGGGGGAGAAAAGTACATCTTCTCAGCCTCTGAGATGTGGGGCCAAAGTTAAAAGGAGAGCTTTTAAATTTGCCTGCCCTGAAGGCCACAAGGGCAGTTTCTGGGTTAACTGCCTGGGTACTAGCGAACACAGGAACAGAGTGCCCATTGTCTGGCTGGCTAGGTTCCAAGAGAATGGCTCTGCACTGGCTCTTCGGGGACTCACACTGCTCTCACGGACCGCCAGGAGAGGGGACACGAGGGTGAGGGCTCCATGGGGCTGGCAGCAGAGCCTGCCCTGAAACACTGCACAGACACGTGGCCCGCACCCCTCTGCTGCCTCGAGGTCAAACATTGCAGGCTCAGGCCCAGGCTGAGGCCTCTGCCCTTTGGGATCCAAGCTCCCAATCTCTCTGCTCACACCATCCTGCCCCAAGACTGCCACGAAGAGTCAAAAGCCACCTAATTCTAGAAGCAGCTTCTTGTTCTCCAGGAGGAAGCTGTGAACTACAACTGACCCATTTGCCAAAGCACCGTGTAGTGTCGACAGTTTTCAGAAGGTTCATGTTGCATTTCACCCTCCAAAGCTTTGTCACAGTCAAGGTGAGGAGCCCTAGTGTTTTTCTGTCACAATTTCTTGGCCTCAGACACAACGTGGCTTCAGATTACATCACTTTTCTACTTTCTTTGCTTCTTTGTATTCTGTTGGCCAACCCTGCTCTTCATTGCTGAGGGAAGTCTAGTTGAGTCAGGGAAAAAAAAAATCTAGGGTCTGCAAGATGGAAATGTGAGCTTAACTGGCTTTGCCCATGTCATGATGTGTCAGAATCATCGATGCAGTGGTTCTCAAAGGTTTAGGTCACTTGTTAAAAATGAAGCTATCGATGGGTGAAACAAATCAGACAGAAAGACAAATGCAGTACGATCTCACTTATATGTGGAATCTAAACAAAACAAAACGAATGAACAAACAAAAAACAAAACTCATAGATACAGAGAACAGACTGGTGGTTGCCAGAGGGGTGGGTGAAATGGGTGAGCCGAGGCAAGAGGCAGAGACTTCCAGTTATAAAACAAGTACCTCATGGTGACTACAGCCAGTAATATTGTATTGTAAATTTGAAAGATGCTAAGAAAGTAAATCTTAAAAGTTCCCATCACAAGAAAAAAAAGTTTTTTTGTAACTATGTATGGAGATGGATATTACCTAGGGTTGCTGTGGTGATCATTTCCCAATGTACACAAACATGGAATCATGAAACGAACACAATGTTGAATGTCAATTACATTTCAATTTAAATAACTTAAAGCCTCAAAATCCTAAGCTGTCTATTCCATGAGTCTGAGGTCAGGCCAAGGAACATGCATTTTTATTTTATTTTTTTAAGATTTATTTATTTCAGAGAGAGTGAGCGAGCTCAAGCATGGGGGAGGGGGGAAGAGGCAGAGGAAGAGAGAGAATCTCAAGCAGACTCCCCGCTGAGCACACAGCGGGTCACGGGGCTCGATCTCATGACCCTGAGATCACAACCCGAGCCAAAACCAAGAGTCGGACACTCAAAAGACTGTGCCACCCAGGCGCCCCAGAACCTGCATTTTTAAACAAGCACTCCGGGTGATTGGATTCAGGCGATCTGTGGACCACACTGTGAGAAGTCCTAAGGAGCTGAATTAAGATACAGGTATCTGGGCCTGGCCACATACCTACCCTTCCAGAACTCGTAGCCCTGTGTGTCTCCTACTCTAGAGAGGAATCTGGCACACAGGTAAATGTGGGACCCACTGTCACAGAAATTCTTGCAAATCAGAAACAATAAGCCAGACTTCCACTTTTCAGGTCCCTCCCTCCTGGGCCCCTCATCACCACCTGAAAATCGGGGTACTCAGCTGCCAGCACAACAACCTGGAGAAAAACTCCCATGGGCTCCAGCCGCTGAGATCCTGAAGCAAAAATGACTACAGATAGGGAAAGCACGACTGTAATCATTTTCGAGTTTTTCCCTCTTTTCCTGGGAATCCCCAAGGTGAACGTGGCCACCTGGAGCTTACCCAGCTGGCTGGAGACTGTCCCCCTCTGTGTTCTTTGGGAGCAAGGGACACAGGGGCAGCAACTGTATCCATCCATCATGCAGGAGCCAACGAGGTCGTCATGGGTCCTGAACGGATGCAGATTTCCAGCGATGGGCTCCTCGGCGCCAGGCGCCAGACGGCTGCAGCTGCCTGGTAGGGAGCGTGCTGTTGGCTGGGCTGTGAGCACCTGGAGGGAATGATGAAACCTGCAGGAATGCTAGAGTCACAGGAGTGCAGATGAGCCCCCTGGGGAAAATCAGCAGCCTCAGCACCCAGTGATGGCTGATTCAGCTGCAGCATCTGGGGTCAGACTGGCATGTGGAGGCAGGCTGCTGGTCAGGGGGACCAGATAGCTTCACTGGGACTTTATGACAGCACTGAAACGTATCTCCGTTGCAAATGAATGTAGCCCTTATTTCCCAGTCCTCAAAAGACACGCAGAATCACGGGCGAGTCTCAACTTTAAGCTCCTGCATTGATCTCCCAACTCCTGTTGGTATCACTGGGTTGGCTTAAGCCATTGCCGTCTTTCATTCATTCAACAAACATTTAGTAAGTGCCTCAATGATGATAACTCACATTGTCTAAGCAATTGCCCTGGCCAAGCACTGGCCTAGACCTGGCAGGGGCATCTGATGCAATACCCACCAAACTATCAGTGACAGACTCTACTTTGCATGAGGAAACTGAGGATCACAGAGGTGAAGGAGCCTGCTTACGCTCTCATACTAGTAAGAGGTGGTCAGTCCTTCCATGTGCCAGGCTGAGCTAATGCAATGCCCTCCTCTGGCTTTTGGTCGATTTATCTCCTCCATTCACTCACAAATCGGTCTTTATTCTCTCTGTGGGGTCTGCCCCTTAGCCTATCAACCCTACCTCCTTTAGCAGCCGCCCTTCTGTTTGTCAGCTTTTTCGGGAACATCTAACCCTGAGGTCCCCAACTCCTCCTGATGCCTGGTCACCACCCTCTCGATCTTGCCTATACCCTCTGCCTCTTCCAGTGCTGGCCCGTTGAACCTCGCTGCTCCTCAGAGTTCTCTGACACTCAGCCCCCATGACATTTCTCACAGGAAGTCCTCCCTGACTTACCCCTTCCCCCACATGCAGGACTCCAGTGTGTGATCTCACCACATCCCGAGGATGCCTGTATTCCAACATGACATCCCACATTATGTTGAGATTTTGTGCTTCCGTCAGCATTTCCTATTAAAACAGTTTCATGGGGGCGCCTGGCTGGCTCAGGCAGTAGAGCATGGGACTCTGGATCTCGGGGTGGGTCGTGAGTTCCAGCCCCACAGTGGAGGTAGAGTTTACTTAAAAAATAAGTAAAATAAAAAATAAATAAAACGGTTTCATGATGGTCAGTGACTGGTGCCCAGCACGCTGCATGGCACATCATGAATACCCAGTAAATATTTGTCAAACCGACCAGAACAGACCCACATTCCACACCAGGGCATGGGCAAGGAAAACGCACACCGATATTTTAACACAAGAAGGTAAAACACAACCTCACGATTATCGCTCATGCTTGGAAGGTGGAAAACCATGACTGAAATATGGTAACTGAACTACACAGGAAAGGATATGACACACAGGCTAAAGGCATGAGTCAAGAATGTGACCACCTGGGCTGGAGTCCTGGCTTCCCTACTTGCTGTACGATCTGGGGCAAGGGATTTTACCTCTCTGAGCCTTAGTTCTCTCATCTATAAGATAGGAGTAGCTAATCTTACAGGACTGTGTGAGGATTAAATGGATAATCCAAGTGAAGCATTTAAAAGTACACTGTTGTTGTTCAGTGAATACTTATTTTTTTGATTTTCATCATAAATGGGTTTAATAGAAAAGAGTAAGGGAGGAAACTAAGAAGATATACTAGCTTTAGTATTTTCACAGTATGGTACAAAGCCCCAGGCCAGAAAAAAAAAAAATCCAAGTCAGAGGGGTACCTGGTTGGCTCGGTTGGAAGAGCATGAGACTCTTGATCTGGGGGTCATGAGTCTGATCCCCACACTGGGTACAGAGATTACATGAATAAATATATAAAAACTTAAAAAAAAAAACCCCTTTAAATTAAAAATTTAAAAAAATCCAAGTCAGAACTGACCAACCAGAGGCCCAGACTTTAAAATTTTTAATTAGCTACCATATTTTAAAATGAAGAAACAAATAGGCTGATTAAAAATGGGCACGGGGGCGCCTGGGTACCTTGGTCAGTTGTGTGTCTGCCTTCAGCTAGGATCATGATCCTGAGGTCCTGGGATCTGCCCGCATCGGGCTCCTTGCTCAGCAGGGAGCCTGCTTCTCCCTCTCCCTCTGCCACTCTCCCTGCTTGTGCGCTTGCTCTATCTCGCTCTCACTCTTTCTCTGTCAAGTGGGTAGGTGAAATTAAAAAAAAGGGGGGAGGGCAGAGGACATAAATAAAAATTTTCCCTAAGAAGACCTCCAGATGGCCAACACCTCCATGAAAAGGTGCTCAACATCACTCATCATCAGAAAAATGCAAATCAGAGCCACAGTGAGTTACCACCTCCTACCAGTCAGAACGGCTAGCATGAAAAAGACAAGAAGTATGTATCGGTGAGGATGTGGAGAAAAATGAAACTTGTGCACCCTTGGTGGTAACATTAACCTGGTGCAGCCACTGTGGAAAACAGTGTCGAAGTCCTTCACAGCTTAAAAATAGAAATATATATATTTCCAGTATATAATCCAGTAATTCCACTACTGGGTATTCACCCAAAGAAAATGAAAACACTAGTTTGAAAAGATGTATGTGGGGCACCTGGGTGGCTCAGTCATTAAGCGTCTGCCTTCATCTCAGGTCATGATCCCAGGGTCCTGGGATTGAGCCCTGCTTCAGGCTCCCTGCTCAGAGGGAAGCCTGCTTCTCCCTCTCCCATTCCCCCTGCTTGTGTTCCCTCTCGCTCTGTCAAATAAATAAACAAAATCTTAAAAAAAAAAAAAAAGAAAAGAAAAGATATGTGCATCCTTTTTTACTGCAGCATTATTCACAATAGTCAACATATGGAAGCAAACTAAGTGTTCATCAATGGATGCAATGGATACAGAAGATGTGATGTATAAACACTGGAGTATTACTCAGCCATAAAAAAATGAGATCTTGACATTTGCAACAACATGGATGGACCTAGAGGAATTATCCTAAGTGAAATAAGTCAGAGAAAAACAAATACCATGTGATTTCACATATGTGTGGAATCTAAAAAACAAAACAAATGAACAACAATGATGAAAACAAGCAGAAACAGACCCATAATACAGAGAAGAAACTGATGGTTGCCAGAGGTTAAGAGGCCGGGGGTGGTGAGGAAGATGGGTGATGGGGAGTGGGAGGTACAGGTTTTCAGTTATGGAATAAATAAGCCACGGGGATGGAAGATACAGCACAGGGAATACAGTCAGTGGAAGGGTAACAGCACTGTGTGGGACAGTTGGGAGCTACACTCGTGGGGAGCACAGCATCATGTAGAGACTCCTGCAATCACCATGTTGTACACCTGAAACTAACGTAACAGTGTGTCAATTATACCTCAATTTAAAAAAACCTCGTCTCTTTTAAAAAATGAAGAAACTTCACATTAAGAGACTGATTCCCCAGTAATCCCCCACGTTAGAGTGGGCACGGGCTCTAGCTCACCACAGCCCCTCCCGGCCCGACTGCTTCGTACCTCACCTGCTTCACACCACCCGCATTTCAATCGTGACTCCTGCAGGACATGATGCCTTCTCAGTACTGATAGAATTCATTATTACACACACTTCTCCTCCGCTCAGGAACCAACTCCAACTTTATCTGTCACCTCCTCCGTCTGAAGACCTATCCAGCCTCACTTCCCACGACTCTGCATCATATCCTCCATCCCCCACAGGCTACCATGACCCTCACGCTCAGGCTCCTTCCTGCTATGGGCTGGAAGGGCCCCTCCCTCCCCTCCGCTCACCCAGAGCCCCCTCACCTGCCACGGCTTAGCTCACGTCCAGTGGCCCTCAGGAGCTTCTGCCACACCTGCAGCCCGCAGCTCAGTCTCCATGCCCCAGGCTTGCGGTGCTCAGGGACAGGAGCACTGATGGTCAAGTGCACTCGGGTGTTCTCAGTCTTTATCCTGAACCGAAATCTGTCCTTGTCCGCTCTGTTCCCTCCTTTCCCCCTGCCTTCTGGGGTCTCTGTCCTTGCTGAATCTATCCTCGGGACTTCTGCGATCTAAAACAAAACCAGAATGGGGTGGAGGGGAAGAGGACAAGAGATGGAGGGGTGGTGTTAGGGGCAATAAGAGAGAAAACTGGAGCAAACCCAGGGTGGGCAGTGAGCTGGGAGGAAAAGGAGGGGGCTGTAACAGCAGCTGGGTGTGAGAGAATAGATAAAGCAAGGAAGGATGGCGGGGGGGCGGGCGGGGAGAGTTTTGCAATGTGTGTGCTTCCATTCTGTTTCCACATGCAGTCAGAACCACACCATTTGGAGCCCCCGTGGTCTTTGGTTCTCTCGGTCTTTGATTTGGCAGTCCCATGTTTGACAGGTGATTGGAAGCTCATAAGGGCTGACTTCACTTAGCACTCCTTTCTACCTCTCAGAGCCCAGGGACTGCACACGTTCACGCAGAAAGACGGACCGCAGTGTCCTCAGGTGTTCTCAGGTAAGTGACCTGAAGAAGATGTCAGGCATCCAGAACCTGGGCTCTTAGATTTCACCTCTTGGCAGAAGCGTGACGAGATCAGATAGCAACGTGGTTGTGCATCCCAGCCAATACTCCGGAAGATGCTCTGGACTAGAAAGCAGTGGTTCTCAAGCTTGAGCCAGCATCGCAGTCACCTGGGGTGGGGGTGGAGGATAAGAGGGAAGACGCTTGTTAAAACAGAAATCATTGGGTCCCACCCCCAGAGCTTCTGATTCAGCTGGTCTGGGATGAGGTCCAGTAACTTGCTTGCCTAACAACTCCCAGGTGATGCTGATGCTGCCAGACTGGGGACCACACCTTGAGGAATCCAGCCCTTGAGTCCAGGGCAGAGGTCCAACTCAAAAGTCACACCCCTGAGCCACTTTATCAAAGAAGTAACAGTTCCCTCCCCATCCCTTCACTATCTAACAGGTCAAGCAACCTTCCCCTTCAGGGTCTTTACTTGGCCCATGGACGCCCATGGCAGGGTGGAGGGTGCCCCCTTGTGGCTCAAGCGGAAAACTACCTGAACGGTAACGCACTCGCTCTTCGCCTTAACGAGGTTTGCCGATCTCATTTATCTTGTATCTGCCTCACAAAAGATCCGGGGAAACCTGCGATGTTCGTCATTCGCCAGATCGGGTGCACGTGTAGATGAGGGGCCAAAGAGTCATTCAGTGTGCTATGTCAAGTGCTTGGCCCAAAGGTGCCCCGGGGACAGCAGAAACGACTGAATCTCATGGCTTGGCATTTTGTAGGGTGCGAAGCGTTGAGATTATTCACCCACTTCTCTGTTGGAGAATATGCTTTAGTCACATAAATTAGAACTGAACGACTTTAAAGCCCTGTTAGCACTATGTGACTGAGATGGGACCCTGAATGAGTTCGAACCATGTTTTTCTCCCTAACCTTCCGAAGTTAGAAAGCAGGCCCACTACTGAAAGGGAGGCCGGGCGAGCACGCAGTCCCCGCTCTCCGCAAGCCCTACCGTCCCGACGTCGGGTCTGCTGCCACCTGCCGGTCACGCGCGGAACGTGCGGGAGGCGGTAACCCGGGGACACCGTCAGCCCGCAGGCTTTTCAGACCTCAGAGTGTATTACAATCGCCGGGAGGGCTTGCTTGTTAAACCGTAGACTTCTGGGCTCCGCCTTATCTGATTCAGTGGGGGAATGGGGTGGGGCCTAAGAGGGTGCGTGTCTAATAATTCCTGGGTGGTGAGGCTGCTGCTGCGGGTGGGAGTCGGCGGGGGTGGCTCCCCAAAGCACCTGGATGACATCTGCAGTTCTCCTTGTGCCACACATTTCTGAAGCTTGATTATTAATCAAAGTCTGTAAATGACCAAGAGCCTCTAACTCAGGGCTGCTCACGTGGGGCATTATTGATATTGTGTTATGGGGGAGCGCGGGGGGGGGGCGTGCTTTAAGCTGTAGGATGTTTAGCGTTATCCTTGGCCTCTGTCCTCTAGATACCAGTGGCAGCTTCATCCCTCCAGGTTTTGACAAGCAAACATGTCTCAGACATCACCAGATGGCCCTGGGAAGCAAAACTGCCCGAGCCAAATATTGCTGCTCTTCAAGGTGGGCAGATGTTCCTTTCCCATTTGGTGGACTGTGAAGGCATCCTTAAATATTGCCTTGCACATGTAATGATACTGACATAGAATAAACTCTCAACTCTTTGGAATTAAACAACAAAAAAACATAGCCTACACATGCTGAATACCTACTATATGCAAGGCACTCTGCTAATGCTTTTCAAATCACCCCTTTTAGAGGAAAAAGAGAGAGACAAACCAAGAAACAGGCCCTAACTATAGAGAACAAACTGTTGTTTGTGGGGTGGGGCGATGGGTGAAGTAGGTGATGGGGATTAAGGAGGGCACCTGTTGTGATGAGCACCAGGTGACGTATGGAAGGGCTGAATCACTATATTGTACACCTGAAACTAATATTACACTGTACGTTGACTACACTGGAATTTAAATAGAAACGTTTAAAAATTTTTTTAAAAAGACCCCCTTTAATTCTTATAACACTTCTTTTACTGATGAGGAAACTAAAGCTTTGACTTGTTAACTAACTTGCCCCCAGGCATGGTTACTGCCAGTGTGGGGATGTGGGGGGCGGGGGGCACGGGGAATATGGGGCTATCCAGACCACCACAGTCCAATAAAAATATAAAGCAAGTCATAAGTACGAGCCACGTGTGTGATTTTACATGTTATAGAAGTCACATTTAAAAAGAAACAGAAACACAGTAAAATTAATTTTAGTATATAGTTTGCTTAACTCAGCATCTGAACCGTTAAAGTTTTAACTTGTGATCAATATATTTTAGATTGTTAATATTTTTATGTTCTTTTTTGGGGACTTAGTCTTTGAGATCTGTGTGTATTTTTACACTTATCACATGTCTCATTTTCCAGCAGCTACATTTCAAGGGCTTGAGAGCCGCCTGTGCTCCCGGCCGCCCCTCCGGACAGCACAGGCCCAGACTCTTTGCTCAGCTGTCCTCCAGGCTTTATTTGTGGACCAACATGGGCTGATTTTACTTCAATGTCCTTCAATCTCTGCCTGCACTTCAGTCATTTTGTCAGACTCACATACCTATTCACGTACTCTGCAATCTGTTCTTGGAGTATCTCTACTTCTACTTATTTTAAAATGAGGTCTACAGTTTTAATTTATCACAGTAGATGCCTCCTCTGGTGGCCAGACTGTTGACTACTGTCTAATTTTAGTTCTGATGGCTTTTCCAGTGGCTGTTTCCCCACACAGTCTGTGTTTGTACTTGCATAACAGAGATCATTCATCTTATCTGATACTAACCACAGAGGTACATTTTCGTCATACTCTCGTGCTTTCTGGTTTATCTCCCAACATCTAGGAATGTTCATTCTCATTTGAGGATTCTGCCTTTCTCTAGCCCCTCTGCAATGTTTCTCCCTGTAGTTTCTCACGTTGTCCTTTTTAAATGTTCCTTTCCTTTTTTTTTTTTAAGTAGGCTCCACACCCAACGTGGAGCCCAGTGCAGGAGGCCCAAACTCATGACCCGGAGATCAAGATCTGAGCTGAGATCAAGAGTTGGACGCTTAACCAACTGAGCCACCCAGGCGCCCCTTAAATATTCCTGATCACTCAGGAAACCAATGATTTTTCTAGAGAATTTTGTAACAAACCCTTAGTCTTACCACATTTGTTCATTTACATTTTATAGGTGTGATAATCAAGATGGACTTAGATCATAAGGTCAACTTATACCAATAAAAAGTAGTAACGAGAGCGATTCCTTAAGAAATGCTTCCTATGAGCCATGCACTGTGCTCAGCACCTGACACACGCTGTCTTACTCACTTCTTCTAATAGTCTCATGAGGTACCTGCTATTGTGATGGCCATTTTTGAGGTGAGGAGAGGAGGCACGGAGCATTGAAGTAACTTGCCCAAGATCTCCCAGGTAGCAACTGGCTGAGCTGGGGGTCTCTCCAGATCTGTTTGATGATAGAGTTGATCTCCTGACCTCTAGGCTCCACTGTCTGAAAGATGTTGTGCAAATGTTGTTCTTGTTTCTGAGTCTGTGAGGATATGGTTCCATAGATCATACACCTTACCTGGGTTAGCATATACCTTCACAGGAGAAAAAAATATATGTGTACTCTTGGTATTCTAGGGACTGCCTCTGAAGCTACAGGCCAGGACTTCTCAGGATGAGCACTCTTGCTGTCTTGAATAGGAGGTTGAGACTCAGGTCCATCACGAGCTCAGACCAGGAGGCCCAGCAAGGTCACAACTGAACCCAGAAGAAGAGCATAGGGGCCAAAGCCAGAGTGCAGTGGGTCTAGGAGTGAATTGAGTGGAATGTGAGAGCGGATGGTGAAGACAGGCTTCCAGGGGGACAAGAGAGAGGGTGGGAGGTGAAGGGAGACGGGGCTCAAAAGAGGGGTTGTGGGTGCCTGGGTGGCTCAGTTGGTTAAGCGACTGCCTTCGGCTCAGGTCATGATCCTGGAGTCCCGGGATCGAGTCCCGCATCGGGCTCCCTGCTCCACAGGGAGTCTGCTTCTCCCTCTCCCACTCCCCGTTTGTGTTCCCTCTCTCACTGTGTCTTTCTCTGTCAAATAAATAAATAAAATCTTTAAAAAAAAAAAAGAGGGGTTGTGCTTTTGCCTTGCAGTTTTGTTTTGTTAAAGACCAGCATGTTGCAGTGCTGATGGGGAGCAGTTAAGAGTTGAAGACACAGGAGAGCTCAGGGAGGGGTAAATGGGAATCAACAAGGACCCTAAAGAGTCAGGACAGGAAGGCATGTGGAGTCCATGTGGGGGAAACATGTTTGCCAGGTTTAATGCCAAAGCCTGTTTGTTCCTATATCATTCTGTCACCTCTCAATGTTACTGCCTGATAAATCACCACCGTCAAAATGCCCATGGTCAACTGGCTTGGGAAGTTAAGTGTTTATATACTTTCTCCCCACTGGGCATAACTTTTTATCCTTTTCAGTGAGGAAATGCAAAATACATGATACTAGAGCGTGGAGCTAGGGGCAGGCCCATATGCAGGTGACATGGTTTGATGCAGGGGACGCTGAAATCTGTTTCCACCTAAAATAGCTCTCACTGGCTTTCCTAGGTTCTTAAAATATCCCACCATTTGAATTCTCTTCCTAAAGAGTCCTGTGGAAACACCAATAGGTCAAAACAATCTTGAAAAGAGCACCTGATGTTTTTTGTAGCATTATTCACAAAACCAGAAGGCGGAGGCAACCCAGTATACATCAGTGGCTCCGTGGATAAACAAAATACGGCTTATACATACAATGGAATAGTATTCAGCCTTGAAAAGGAAGGAAATGTTGACACATGTCACAACATGGATGAAAGTTGAGGACATTATCCTAATGAAATCAGGCAGTCAAAAGGACAAATACTGTATGTTTCCACTCCTATGAGGTACATACGACAGTCAAAATCATAGAGACATAAAGCCGAATGGTGTTTGTTTGCCAGGAGCCAAGGGGAGGGAGCAATGGGAAGCCATTGTCTAAGGGCACGGAGTTTCTGTTCTGCAAGACAAAAAGAGCTCTGCTTTTCTGCCTCTTGCCTGCTCCCCTCCCCAGTGAAGCGGTGCTCAAGCTGGGCCACTCCCTCCAGGCTCCAGGCTCCTGTTAACCTAGAGCCATCCTCATCTGTCTCCATTCTCCACTTGCCACTGTGATCATGTATGGTGACATCATCAACCGTGATGATAAGTCCTCAGACATCAAGATCCAGGAGATCAAGGGTGGGCTGCCCCCCGAGGTGGAGAGGAAGATGGTCAGTGGGATAGAGGCTAACACTGATGACTGACTCATTTGTGGCAACGCCTCCGCTAAAGACCCTGAGAGTGAGGGTACCGAAAGCAGTCACTGGTGTTGGGACCTCATGGACTGTCACTTGCAGGAAACCAGCTTCACGTTAAGAAAGCCTGTACATCACAGACGACATGCACTCGACCAAAGGCAAACCTGAAGAACAGAGACCCGGGCTGCAGAACAAAGCAAGCCTATCCTTGCTAATTGCAAAAACCACCAGCTCTTTACTGATGGAAATACAAATCCAGATGGCGTGCTTGCTCTGCTGGACTACTGTGAGGATGGTGTGACCCCTGACATGACTTTCTTTAAGGATGGTTTAGAAATGGAAAAATGTGACTAAGTTTGGCTATTACTTTAGATCTATCACCTGCTGTCGTAACTGCTGCTGCTTTTCATGCCCACACCACCAGGACTCAGACCAACGGGTGATGTCCTCGTGAGGTCTTCATTTACTGTGACCTTGATTTCTTTGGAGGAGAGGCATTGTTTTTAAGGAAAAAAATGTCATGTAGGTTGTCTGAAAATAAAATCACTTAAACTTAAAAAAAAAGATGAAAAGAGTTCTGGAGCTAGAGGGTGGTGATGGTTGCACGAGAACGGGAAGGTACTCAATGCCACTGAACTGTGCACTTGAAAATGGTTAAAATGGTAAATTTTATGTCATATGTACTTTATCACGATTTTTAGTTTTTAATTTTTTACCTTTTTTTGGTCCCCCCCCTTTTACTTTTTCAGAGACAGAGAGCATGAGAGTGTGAGGGGGGAGGGGCAGAGGGAGAGGGAGAGAGAGAAAATCCCAAGCAGGCTCCACGCTCATACAGAACCCCACGTGGGGCTTGATTTCACAACCCTGAGATCATGACTTGAGCTGAAATCAAGAGTCAGAAGCCCAACCGACTGAGCCACCCAGGTGCTCCCCTTTTTCTCTTTATTTAAGGTAGGCTATACGCCAGCGTGGAGCCCAATGTGGGGCCTGAACTCATGACCCAGAGATCAAGACCTGAGCTGAAATCAAGAGTCGGACACTTAACCAACTGAGCTACCCAGGTGCCCCTATTTTTTAACTTTTTAAAAAAAGATTTTATTTTTAATCTCTACACCCAACATAGGGCTCAAACTCACAACCCCAACATCGAGAGTCACACGCTCCACCAACTGAGCCAGCCAAGCACCCCTATCACAATTTTTTTTAAAAAAAACATTAAAGGGCGCCTGGGTGGCTCAGTTGGTTAAGCGACTGCCTTCGGCTCAGGTCATGATCCTGGAGTCCCGGGATCGAGTCCCACATCGGGCTCCCTGCTCAGAAGGGGGTCTGCTTCTCCCTCTGCCCTCTTCCCTCTCGTGCTCTCTGTCTCTATTCTCTCTCTCTCAAATAAATAAATAAAATCTTTAAAAAAAAACAAAACAAAACAAAAAAAACATTAAATACCCAGGTCATTTAACAGGGGCCACTTGATCACTTGTTATCGTCTGCTGTTAGTTTGGCTCAGTTTTGCTTTTCAGTAAAAGACTATCAGTCTCAAGCAGGACATCGAGGGGCTGGGACCCGGAAGAGCGGGCAACACAGATGACAGTCATGAGGAGGAGAGTTCACCAGGCTCTAGGACGTGCTTTGAGAAAGGCCCAATCTGGGGTTCCTATCCTGAGCTAAGGGGACACCCCTGGGGATCCTTGGTAGGAGGAGGAAAATCTGAAAGCCCAGACACCTTGGGGAGCTGCTTTGTGAAGGAGAGGACATCAGCCTCTGGGGTTTTTGTTGTTGTTGTTGTTTGCCCTTTTACTGAGGGCCACGTGGCCAGAGACCTCCCTCTGGGAGAGTAATAATACTACACAGTTATGATGATCAATTAGGCTCCTGTGAGTCAGTGACACTGGCTTGTCCAGAAAACCTTCTCCCAGATGCCCCATCTCACAAGCTGGTGTAAGAGGTGGTCCCTGACACCATGTCTCAAAGTCAAGGATGGGTGTGAGGATGGTAGAGCTACACCCGACTGGCCAGAGGGAGCCTCTCAGTCTAGTGCTTTCCTTAATTCAGCCAGCACCTCCTCCACCTTCAGCCCTGGGAAAGAGAGGTGTTTTGGTCACAGAAAGTAGCATTTTAAACCTCTCTCATTACTGAGGGAGACAGAATTGTTATACTAGCAGAGGAACCCTCAAGAAGGAATAAATTTCATTTCCATGCATCTCCAGCTTGAGTCCCAGGCTTAACAGATGCTATTTTTATCAAATACTTTCTATTCTGTGACATGCTTTGCCAACTTTCTATTATTAGACAAATGAGGAAAAGTCCACATTTGATTTTTCTTCCTTCTGGCTTCTCCCTCCTCATTTGCAAGACGGGTGGTGGTTTGGGAGGGGGCACTGTCCTTTCAATAGAAGGTAAATGACAAGGAAATGGCAGCCATCAGAAAACCCAACTTGGTGCCAAAGCATCCTGGAAATTGGCTCTGCTTCCTTTGCAAATGACATCACGTCCTGGCTTTACCCCATCCCAGATGGCATAGCTGATGGGACAGGAAAAAAAAAATACAGATTTTAGAGTACTTACAGCGTCATGTCTCCCCACCCCCACTTCCTGTGAAGGAGGATTAGTCTTGGCAGCTAGGTTTTGGAGCCTTTCTTGTGTGGAATATAGGAAAATGCTGGAAGGGATTCTGGGTCACGTGGTGCTGTGGGCGGGGATGGTTTGATGAGTCCACTGAAGAAAAAGCCGGGAATTACCTGCTAGGGAAAGCAGAATAGATCAGAAGGTAAGAGGGAGGATAAGAGAGCTAAGAGCCAGAGATGGGATGAACCGGGGTGGGGGTGGGGGCGAATTTAAGAGATAAGGGGGATGGTAGTAGCTGGTGGGCTGTCATAAGAAGAATTTGGGAGAGAGATGGGAGGAGATTTTCCAGAAATATTGTTGGTGTTATGAATAGGGTCCATCCTCCTGTTGGCATTTTTTTAAAAAAGATTTTATTTATTTATTTGACATAGAGCACAGTAGGGGGAGCAGCAGGTGGAGGAAGAAGGAGAAGCAGGCTCCTCATTCAGCAGGGAGCCCAGTGTAGGGCTCCATCCCAAGACCCTGGGATCATGACCTGAGCCAAAGGCAGCCGCTTAACAGACTGAGCCACCCAGGTGCCCCTCCCATTGGCATTTTTAAGAGATTTCAGTAAGACATAAATTGATTTCTTTTTTTTTTTTTTTTTTGTGTGAGGGACTCAGGTTTATTCAAGGCAGCCTGGACTACTGGAAGCTAAGGTTAATAGTGAAAGATAACCACATTTAACCCCCCTTCTCCCATCAATACATACTATAGTTCAGATATTTCAAACTGGATTTGAACTGCAAATGTGTCTTGTTCGGTTTCCTGATAGTTAAATTTTTTTTTTAGTCACCATTGAAAATTGTGATTTCACATTTTAAAAGCCTGCATTTCCTGCTTCTTTTGAAAAAAAAAAAAAAGGAAAAATCTGGTAACATGAGACTCTTGTTTCCATATGACAAAAAAGGCTCATGCTGGGGCGCCTGGGTGGCTCAGATGGTTAAGCGTCTGCCTTCGGCTCAGGTCATGATCTCAGGGTCCTGGGATTGAGCCCCACATCAGGCTCCCTGCTCAGTGGGGAGCCTGCTTCTCCCTCTGCCTCTACCTGCTGCTTCCTCTGCTTGTGCTCTCTCTCTCTCTCTGTCAAAAATAAATAAAATTAAAAAAAAAAAAAAAGGGTCATGCTCTCTCGTTAACCCCAGCACCCAGCACTCACATAAGGTTTATGCATGCACATAAACCTGGCCCACTTCCCCCGTTTCTATTTCCTACCATCTGGTAACAGCAGACTACATCACTGGGGCCTGCTCTCCAGCTGAGGACAATTACAAAGGTTGGACAAAATAAAAATAAAATCAAACTGAAGGGCATCAAAGAGTTAAAAAGATAATGAAGAGATGCTAAACCAAGGTCTGGGGAAAGATGGGCGAGCCCAACAACTGAGGTGTCTTTTCCCCTCAGGATATTTACTACTTCTGGAAGAGACAACTAAGAAGTTGAGAGGCTAAGCAGCGGTGGAGGCAGTTTTGCATCCTAAGGGGACAAAAGTTGGAATCCAGTGCCCACCATAGGAGAGGGGACCCTGTAATCCCCCATTTTACATGAGGGCCCTGATAGAATGCACCTTAAAACTGGATGAATAGGAAATAGACCACATTTTGCAGGGTCTCAGTTCAGCTACCAATGAGCTTAATTCTTCAAATTGGATTAAGGTGATCCTAGATTGCTAGTATTCCCAAGTGCCTAGCAGAAGCATATGTAAATACTTACTGGAGGAATAGAACACATTAAGGTCTCATGTTACTTCTACAAACAATTTTTCAGACACAATTGCTGCACTCATGAAAATACCCAGGCACATAAGGAAAGACGATGATATGAATGAGATCCAGTGGAAACAATTACAATAGAAACAATCTCAGAAAACTGCAGTTACTGGTGTTATTAGGCAGAGACTAAGCAAAGGTGATAAAAGATTAAAAATCCTGGCAGAGAACTAGAAACTTAAAAAAAAAAAAAAGACAATGATGATTTGAAAAATAACCAAACAGAAATGTAGAATTGAAAAATATAATAACAAAAGTAAAGAGCTTGGTAGATGAGTTTAACAGCTGACTAGACATGGTTAAAGGGAGAACTGATGAACTGGGCAGTAGAGTAGAAGGAAACATCAGGAGGAAACATGAAGGGACAAAAAGTGGAAAATGCTGTGAGAGAATGAGATATGGAAGATAAAAGTGAAGACTGAAGTTCCACAAGAAGAGAGAAACAATAAGGCAGCAGCAATATTTGAAGAGAAAAATAGTGAGAAATTGCCAAAATTGACTAAAAATATCAAGCCACAGACTCCAGAATCCCAGGGAACCCCAAGCAAGATAAATAAAAAGAAAGCCACACCTAGGTACATCACATTAAATTGATGAAAACCAAAGACAATGAGAAAAAAAAATGTTAAAAGCAGCTAACATTACTTGAAAAAAAAAAAAAAAGAATAGACCATTAGCTTACTTCTTGACAGAAACAACAGTTGCTAGAAATTAGTAGAATTTAAATATCTTTAAAGTGTTGAGAGAAAACCTAGCATTCCATACCCAGTGAACGCAGCCTGTGATAATAAAAGTGAAATTAAGACATTTTCAGGATTCTTCACCAGCAGTGTTCTTTAAGCAGAAAATGATTTTAAATGACAGGTTATATATATAAGAAGAAATGAAGAACAATGCAAAAGCTAATTTGAAGAATCCAAATGAATTAGACTATACAAAATAACATAACAATGTCCACTGGGGATTTAAACCTTTTAAATACATAACAAGTACATATAAATCAGAAGGGAGGGGTAAATGAAATTAAAATGGCCTGAGATCCTTGTATTACTGTGGGAGAAGATAAAAATACCAATTAACATTAGACTTTGATAAGTCAATGACACATATTGTTATCTAGAATAACCTCTAAAAGAGTAGTAAAAGACGTATAACTTCCAAGGTAATAGAGAGAAATATAGAATATTTGACCACACCAAAACAAGAAAGAGAGGAGGACAAAAAGAATGTAGGACATATGGGACAAATAAAAACAATAAGACGGCAGATTTAAATCCAAATATATCAGTAATTACATTAAATGTCAATGGACAAAATACTTCAAAGTGAAAGAGTATTGAACTGGATAAAAAAATCTACATACTAACTAGAAACACATCTTAAACATTAATTTTAAAAATGTTAAAAGGGTGGAAAATATGTAAATATTAACCAAAATTATATTAATATTAATAGTATATGTTAATATCAGATTATATTTTAAGGCAAAAATCATTACTACAGCTAAAAAAAGATACATCATAATAATAAAAAATTCAATTCACAAGGAAGACACAGTGATTATAAAACTTGTACACGTCTTATAATGTAGCTTTAAAAATATGAAGCCAAGGAGCCCCTGGGTGGCTCAATCAGTTAAGTGCCTGACTCTTGATTTTGGTGCAGGTCATGACCTCAGGGTCATGAGATCGAGCCCTGCATTGGGCTCTGTGCTCAGCAGGGAGTCTGCTTGAGATTCTCTCTCTCCCTCTCACTCTACCCCTCTCCCCTGCTTGCTCTCTCTCTCTCTCAAATACACAAATAATTTTTTTAAAATATGAAGCTAAGATTGATAAAACCACAGGATGAAGTGAGCAGATAAATGAGTAAGGATACAGATTATTTGAACATGATTAGCAAATGATTTAATGGACATATATTGAATATTGCACCGAACAATTACAGAATTCGGGTTCCTCAAATATTTATTGCTCTCTACCTTCCAAGAAAATAATAGGATTGAAATTCTCCGTTTCATTTTAAGTTAGGTGTGGCCATAGGACTTGTTTTGGCCAGTGAAATGTGAACAGAAGTACCTTCTAGGTGCTAGTGTATTAGTAAAGGTATCTCCTTTTTCCTTCCTGACAGCAGAGTTCTGGGGTTCCTTGGCCTCCTTGAGCTCTGGGTCCTTGATTAAGGATGATATGGAGCAGAGTTCCCCAGCCAACCTGAAAAGGGACAAGTTGATGTTCATTAATGAGAAATAAACCTTTGTTATTTTAAGTCACTGACATTTGGGGATTAATTATAACCACAGTATAACCTAGTCTATCCTGACTAATACAGGTATAAAAAATGGAGGACTGTTCTTCAGGCACAGAGGTGAGCCTATCTTGAAAGAGTATGGCCTGATGAATTCCCAGGAATCCACTATGGCTGAAGCTCCAGGGAGGTGGGGGTGGGAACAAGGCTGGTAAAGGACAGCAGCA
Organism: Mirounga angustirostris; assembly: GCF_029215605.1. Lineage (NCBI taxonomy): Eukaryota > Metazoa > Chordata > Mammalia > Carnivora > Phocidae > Mirounga > Mirounga angustirostris. Next base: position 36,366,772 of record NW_026991715.1, on the reverse strand, counting down.
AACAAGAAGAGCCCTAAGTAGACTGGCTGGAAGCAAGTTTGGAAGGGCTTTGGATTTAACAATAAGGAATGGATACTGTCCTGGAAGTTGAAGGATCTCCACAAGTTGGTGACTGGTTGAATATTGCTGGTATTGGAGATGATAAACTGGAGAGAATCTAACTGATGTGAAAGGAGGAAATCAGGCAGAGGGCTATTCTCACTGAACACGTTCCAGGGTTATTTTTCCACTTCCTAGAGATAGCCATTATTAGAATTTGGTGACAATTTCTCCAGTCCTTGCATGCACATGCAAACACACGCATAAACCAATTTAAAAACATAAATCACATCAGTCATACCCTACCCACTATTCCAAAATTTTTTCCCCATTAATAATATCTTCATGGTTATTTTCTGTGTCATCTTTTCTTTCTTTCCTTTTGATTGGACCGCTAATATATGGTTGTGCTAGAATTATGTAACCATTCCCCTACTGACGGATATTTAGGTTGTTTCCACTGTTCCAATGCCTCAGTGACCATCTTACTGATAATGTCCATACCTTGTTATCTCTTCTTGCTACAGACAGTAAGACCAATTTTGCCACTATCTGGATGGTGACAATCTTAGGCTGCGTCACAGGAGTACAACTAGGCTGGCCGTTTGAGGTGACAATATTCGTTAAGGGTATGCCTCAGGTAAACCCAGAGTAGGGTCTCGAGCATAGCGAGCACTCACTAAGTATTTGTTGAATGAATGAACAAATGGATCCACATCCACTGCAGACGGGTGTCGGGCCTGCCCTGCCCTCATCTATAACAGAATTTCTCAACCTCGGCACTACGGACTTTGGAGGGTACATTTTGTCGTGGGGGCTGCTGTCCTATATATTGTAGGATGTTTAGCAGCAACTTGCTCTCTACCCTCTAGAAGTCACTAGCGCCACCCCGGTTGCAGCAACCAACTCTGTCTGCAGAAATTGCCAAATGTCCCCTGGGAAATAAATCACTCCCAGTTGAGAACCATGAATTTATAACATGGGTTGTACTTGTGTAAAGGAAAAGGCCCTTTCTCAAAACAACCTACTCTATAGAGGTTGATCCTCCTTCTTCTGATGCTGCCATACTACCAGGGCCCTTCTTCTTGGGTTCTCAGAGTCCTTCCATAGAGAATCTATGTTCTTGGTCCAGACATCCTTTCCCTAGGGCCACCTTCCCTGCCATTTCCTTCATGAAATGGGTCCACCCTCATTACTTTTTGTCAGTCTCCATTCCACATTCTCTACTCACCAAATGCCCCTCCTTAGTAGTACTTACCAAAGTTGAATTTTAGGGTTATTTGGGTAATTATTAAATTAAGCACTTTGCCTCACTCAGCTCCCCAGAGGTAGCCACAAGTAAGAATCTGGCATGTAAACCACGTGGATGGAACTGGAGGGTATTATGTTGAGTGAAATAAGTCAAACAGAGAAAGACATGTATCATATGACCTCACTGATATGAGGAATTCTTAATCGCAGGAAACAAACTGAGTGTTGTTGGAGTGGGGGGTGGGGTGGGAGGGATGGGGTGACTGGGTGATGGACACTGGGGAGGGTATGTGCTCTGGTAAGCGCTGTGAATTGTGCAAGACTGTTGAATCTCAGATCTGTACCTCTGAAACAAATAATGCAATATATGTTAAGAAAAAAAAAAAGAAGAAGAAGAAGAAGAAGAAGGTAGCAGGAGGGGAAGAATGAAGCGGGGGAAATCGGAGGGGTAGACGAATCATGAGAGACGATGGACTCTGAAAAACAAACTGAGGGTTCTAGAGGGGAGGGGGGTGGGAGGATGGGTTAGCCTGGTGGTGGGTATTGAGGAGGGCACATTCTGCATGGAGCACTGGGTGTTGTGCACAAACAATGAATCATGGAACACTACATCAAAAACTAATGATGTAATGTATGGGGATTAACATAAGAATAAAATAAAAAAAATACACATAAAAAAAAAAGAATCTGGCATGTAACATGTTGGTTTTTGCTCATGATGTTTCCATCTAGTGCTGGAAACAATGCCTGACATGCAGTAGGTGCTCAATTCTGTTGGATGGACGGACAACAGTTTGTTATCAGTCAGCCACGGCTAGCTCAGGGTACAATGATCTTCAACCATCTGTGTTCTGTGCCTTCTGAAACAATTCTGAAAAATGTTACCTATACCTACATTTTAAAGTTGATATGTTACATGTTCATCATTGGGTTCATTTGGCTTCAAGAGAATAACTTCCAGCACAGTGTAAATATTGGGAATGAAAAATTAAGCTGTGCCATCATTCTTTAAATATACCTCTTAATCTCTTATTATTTCTAATATTCCCTATGATTTGCCTTCACAGTGCTTTCTTTTAAAATCAAGGAATGGAAGAGAGTTTTGTTACATACAAAAAAATGCCTTAATTAACCATGAAAGGAAGCTGAATTAAATTAGTAAAGGAAGTTTCCAGTTTGGGGAACGTGGACCTGGAGATACTTATATTTGGAGCAACTGCCCCTTAGTAAGATTTGTGGAGTGAGGGGTATGCTTTCCAGTAGGGGAAGGATTATTACCAACACAGACACCTTCTCAGGCAAATCAGTTTGAGGAAACGGTGCTTAGAGAAACTGAGAAAATGGAAGCCAATTCTCTAAAAATAATCCCTTGATTATTAAATTAAAAATTGCCCCTTGAAGTTTTGACCACCATCCTGGGAGTAATGCAGCATAGTGGCCCGAAGGGGTCAGTGTTGGACAAGCTGATGGACTGTCACTGGCACTCTCCTTTTCCGGAGAGGAAAGCCCAATTCCACCTAGATGCAGTAGGGAGCCCGGCAGGGGCGGCCTGGCCCAGTCCTGTCTGGTGTGCATGTGTTCGCACGGTGAATTAGCCATAGGAGACCGGCTCCCAGGAGAATGGAGGCTAGAGAGTCTCCCTCCTGTATCTAGAATCAGGGTCTGGGACTGTAAACAGATGAAAACCTCTTTCTCTGCTTCAAGAACTGGGTTTAGGAAAGAAATTGAGGAGTGAAGTCATGTGTCTGAATCAACTGTGAGGATTTTTTATTTTCCTCTTAGGAAATGAAAACAAGAGTGAAATCTCAGTAATTTATAGCTCAGCAGACAGTAAGCAAAGGGGCCAAACGCTCCTGCTCTGGAATCAGACAGATGAGGAGGGCTTGGATCTCTCCTCGGCAAGCCCACCTTTCCCAGCCCCTGCTTCTCGGGCTGTCCATCGGAACCACAGTCCCTTCCACAGAGGGCTGCCAGCAGGAGAGATGAGCCAGCGCAGGGAGAGGGCTCAGCATAGGAATGGCATGTAGCAAGAGCTTAATAAGTTAACAGTGATGATAGTGAAGATGATGATACAGCATTTGTCAGGCATGAGTGTTTCAGAACTTTCCATTCATGTCTGAAGAGGAAAAATCGGAGGTGAAAAACCAAGCCATTAAAAGGTTTTAAGTTCCATAAGCCTAGGAGTTAGAAGCAGAAACAGCAGGGTTGGGGGAGCGGGGAATCAGGGCGCTTCCATGCTACAGGCTGGCTCTGTTCCTGCACTTTGCTCCTGACGGCCTCCCAGGCCTGAAGGTCCCAGCCGGTACTGAGAAGAGGGTCTTGATGTCTAAGATAGTGTGTATGTGGCGGCCATATCTATGTTGACCGTATGACAGGTCCACCGGCCTCAGACAGAAAAGTAATGGCATTGCTCATTATATGTATCCTCTGTGAAACCTCATGGGGGGGGGGGCGGGTGCGGAACTAGCTGACCTAAAATTAGTAATTGGGACTAATTGCTGGGATATATGAAAAGTCAGGTCCAGAGCAAGGCCCCCAGAGTTCCGCCTTATACAGGGAAAGGTAACAGGGACTAGTTCAGCGAGAGGCATGGAGACAACTTGGATAAGATACCGGTCCTTTCACCTGGCAGCTATCCAGCCTCCAAATAGCTTTTGTGTTCCGTCCAAAAATAAGATCACATGAGAGGGGAGAAATAAATACGCAAGTGCTTGTCCTTGGGCTTTCTGTGGGTACACCAGCATCAGCCGCACTGCTGGAGGCCCGGGGTGGGGGGGTGGCCTCCCAGCATACTCAGCTGCCTCCGTCTTCGGGCTTTTGGGGCTGGGAAAACAACCTGTATCAGGGCGGGTGTGGTGCGTGCTTTGCACTCAGCCCTCCTCTTAGGACTCCCTTGAGCTCCATTCACATGGGAGAGGGAGCAGGAAAGAGAGGATGAGCGAGCCAGTCGAACCAACAGCCTGACTCCAGGGGAATGACGGCCTCGCCTCCTTTTGGGGAAGGACACTCCCTTCTGATGGAGAATGGGAACTCCCTCCCGCAGCGGCCTGCCTGCTAGCTCCGGCTAGCTCCGTGTGGACTGGGTAGCCTGCTGAGGCCTTGCCCGCCACCCCCACCCCGGAAAGAAAGTGCCTCAGAGCCAAAGCAAAGAGGTGAGTGCATTCCTTTCCCCGAGGGGCTCAGTACTGCAGATGTTATGCTTGGCTTCATGCTCCTGTCCAGCACGAATGCTCTCCCCTGACCTGCTTCTGCCTCTTCTCCGCCCTGACCTGGGACCGTGGCAGGCTGCAGTCTCCGTGAAGGAGGCTAGCTTCAAATACCTGTCCTCTCTCCTCTCATTTAAGGCCAATTTGCTCCCAGAAAGAGCTGGCTAGGTCTAGTTCTTAGCGGGGAAGCAGGAAATGATTCCCACCAAGTGAATTATCTTTGCTGAGATCCAAGAAGATGTTTTCCAAGAAATCATTAGACAAATCCCATTACAGTAGAATTAATGCTTAGTTTCAAAAAGCCCTGCATGACATAGGAAATAAAAGGACGTCAGCTCATTCCTTATTATTGGGCAAAAGGGAAAAAACACTTACGGGATGTGCAGAGCTTCCTCCCCCTCACGCCTTCCACACCTCATCCTGGCTTCTTAGAACGCTGCAAAATATACTTACCAGAGCCTCGTTTCTTTGGCTGAGAACAAGAGGAATAAAATGGAGGGTTTGGGGAGAATTGCTCGTAGGCAGAGTCACAGGACAAAGAAGACAAATCTCGCAGAGTCTTGGTTTCCCCTCCCAAGCACATGAAGGTACCTGTGCCCGTATGGGGATGTGTGCAGAAGTCACCATCACTTGCACATGCCTAACACTAACCCCCTTGACTATGGACCACAAATATCTATGCTAAGAAGAAGTCAACAAAATGTAGGTGGGAGCAAGGTAACTACTCCAATGAATCAGGATGCTTTTAGCGACAGTAGACTGGAAACCAGTTTGAAGAGACTTGGGCCAAAACAAGGAAATTTGTTTCCTCGTGTAAGCGAAAAGGCTCTGGTATGGCGGGATCCAGGTGCCCAGATGATGGCATCCTGACTCCACTTCTCGGCTCTGCAGCCCTGGGTCATTCTATCCCAGGAAGACTCGCCGACGGCAGTGGTGAAATGGCGACCAGCGGCTCCAGGCTGACACCCTCCTGGCTCAGCCACCCTAGAAGAACAGCCACTTCCCATTCCCAAGAGTCTAGAGTCTCAGAGTCACATCTCTCTGAACCAATGTGGGCACCGTGCCCATCCCTGCCACGGGGGTGTAGTCATCCCCACCCAAAACCACACGGACTGAACGCAATGAAGGGCTGGGTCCCCAGAGATAACCAGCGTGCTAGTCCTAGGAAAGGGGGCTGGATACAGGGCGGCCATGGTCAACGCGGGCCACTCCGTGTTGCTCTTTTTGCGATGATCTGGATTAAGAGTTCAAGTTCCTCCAACATAACTCCTCCTCCTCTCTCTTACAGTCCACAAAATTAGTGACAGCAAGTCTCATAATAAGGATAATTATCAGAAGTGACTAAAAGACCCCATGGCATCTCATTCCTAGAGACCCCAGACCGTGGAAAAGCCACCAGAAGGCTTGCCTCTGGCTCAGTCCCTGGACAACTCACCACGCCAAGACCCACCCAGGGCCCCAACCTGCCTGTGCGCACACGGATCTCCCCTTCCCCCTCACCCACCCCTGCCCACTTGGGTCTCCCTCTGCTCCACTGATGTGAACCCATCTTGTCTTTCAAGGGCCAGCCTCTGGGCTGCCTCCCCTCTGAGGCCTGCCCAGGCCCATCCAGGCTTTCTGCTGTCTCCCACCCTGAATCTGGACAGCAATGACAGTCACTAGTAACGCTTACTGTATCTTACTTTCTCTCCCAGCTTGAATTTTACATTCCTGGGGGGAATTAGATTTCATCTCTAGCTCTCTCTGTGGTGTCTGATACCTAGCAGGTGCCCAATTAAGTGACCAATAGAAATCCAGCATCCCCAAATACCTGAGAGAGGATGGCTCGGTAACTTGAAATCCTGTATTTTTATTTTAAAAGTAATATGATATAACTATAGCAGACATAGATTGAGCTTGAACTGTGTGTTGCCCTCATGGGCATCATCTCAGGAAACTCTCCCCATGATCCTACAAGTATTGTCATTATCCCCATTTAACATATGGGGAAACTGAGTCTCAGAGAACTGAGCTACTTGTCCCATATCATACAGCTAGTAAGCGGTGACATGGGAGTTGGAACCCATCTCATTTCCTATTAAACTTGTCACTGACATGCTTATCAGGGGAGCTGCCGGCTGACTGATTTTAAAGACCAAGGAACACCGGTGACTGGCCAAAGGGCATGAGTCAGCTTGGATATTTTGGACCCATCCTCTGCCAGTGGGGCTCCCAGTGCCTTTATAGGGGGGTCCTTATTAGACTGTACCCAGGGCTGAGGAGACACTCACCGACCCCAAAGCCAAAAAAGAAAGTCAGGGGCACATGGATTTCCCCAAACAAGATACCTCTGGGGCTCTGTAGAGAGTGAGGTATTTTTTCTATTAAATGAAGGGAGAGCAGTCGTTCAGGAAATGTGAGCTGGCAAGTGGGCTTTAGAATTTAAGCTTGCCCTTCTGGCTGCCCATCATTACGTAGATGGCCCTGACATTTCTACCTTCAGAGGGTAGCTTGCAGGATTTGGAAAGCAACCAAATTCTGATCTCGGAGGAAACCAACATCTTGAGAAAATGGTAAGTATTTTTTGTACTGCCTGTGCCTCGAGCGTCCAGCCACTGGCCTCTTGTCTGATGCTGTCACCTGTGGGGCCCGCGAGGCGCTTGCTTTGAGGGTAAGCGGTTTTCTTGACACACACTGACCTATTCATATGGGTTAGCATCTTCTCAAGAGCAGAGCCTCCTTGACTGATTTCATTAATCCTCCCAAGTTCCCGTGGGAGGGTCAGAGCGGGAGCGTTCTCACAACTGAGGCACGGTGAGACTGAGTCCGGTCCCGGGTTACACGGAGGTTACACAGAGCCCAGACTGGGGCTAGCAGAGCTCTGAGGTCTCAGGGTCCAAGCCTGCTCACTTCTCAAGTTTATTGCAGAAAACAGTTAAAGACAAAAGAATCATATAGGATAAGTAAAATTCTTTGGCTAAGTCTTTAAGAGAAAAAGCGCTGTTAGACCCAACAGAAATGAAACTATACGTTCGCACAAAAACTACACAGATCTGTACAGAAACGTGCAGGGCAGCATTATTTGTCATAGCCCAAACAGTGAAACAAGCCACACGGCCACAGGCTGGAGAATGGGTACATAAGATGTGGCATCTCCGGACAATGAGATATTACTCAGCAAGAACTAGGAATGAAGTTCCTCTATAACACCGAGGAACCTTGAAGACATTATGCTTTTTAAGGGAAAAAAGTCCGTACTGTATGACACCATTTCAGACAGAAAGCAGACGAGTGGTTGCCTAGGCCTGGCAGGAGGGGGGCATGGGGAGTGATTGCTACTGTGTATGGGGTTGCTTCTACAGGATGACAAAAATGTTCTAAAATTAGTGGTGATGGTTGCACAACCATGTGAATACACTGAAACCATTTGACTGTTTACTTTAAATGGGTGAACTGTATGGCATGTGAATTCTATCTCATACTTGTTTCAAAACCCAAACCATGGTTAATGAAAGAATGAACCCAGTGACAGGGCTGCCCTGAAGGATATGGTCTCACCCGGGGGCTTTGATCAGCTCGGGTCTTCTCCCGCAGAGCTCGGCCATGACAATCTCAGGGGCAGGGATACAGATGGAAAAGACTGGATCCTTTGATTTCTCCACAGAGACTACATGAGGAGGAGTTCTGACGCCCTCTTTCCCATGTGGATTATTTACAATTTTATGGAATCGATCTCACTATTCTGTTTTCATTTCTGGGTTTCAAGTCAGGCTTCAAAAAGCATTCTCCATTCTAAGATTATAAATCTTATAGAACTTAACTAATGTTTTCCCCTAAGGTTTGTCTTCTTACGTTTAAGTACTCAACTGAGTTTTTGTTTGTTTTGCCAAACAGATAGCCAGTTATTAAATCAGGAGTTTTAAATTTGGGGTTACGATGGACTTGGGGTATCTTGTAACTTGCAAGAATATAAAAAAAGTGTGTGTGTGTGTGTCTGTTCATTTTTGAGGGGGAAAGGGTTATAGATCTTGTCATATTCTCAGGGGTTTTGTGACTCACAGAAAAAACCACTGAACTCTACATTTCATAACCTGGGGTCCAGGTAGACTATGCCTGTATGTTCCAGTGCACGAGGCTGAATCTAAGCCAAGAGGACAATTATTAAACAATTACAGGGGAGGCCTGAGCGATTACTTCTGGGAGAGTTCTTTGTCACATGTCTAGTGAGAGCTGTACCACCTTTTGGTTTGACGGCTTACTGAGGCAGAGAACAAGAGGTAACTCTCACGGGCTCTCCCTGGGCCTAGAAAACTTGACGTTTTTATTCATCTGCTGACAGATCAGTGGAGCTAAATCATTTTAGCTGACAAAACTTGGGACCTTCTGTCACAAAGAATTTGAGGAGGCTTACGGTCCTCAATATAAATGATCAAGTGGAAATGAAACTGCCATGACAAAGACGGTGGCAGACCCTTGTGTGTGTGTGTGTGTGTGTGTGTGTAGACTCATATATTCATGTACTAAATACATATGCCACACCCGATGCATGCCAGGCATGGTCTAGACTGGGCTTCTCAAAGTGTGGTCCCTGGACCAGCAGTTTCACCATCACCTGGGTACTTGTTAGATGTGCAGATTTCTAGGTCCACCCCAGACCTCCTGAATTAGAAGCTTTGGAGTCAGGGCCCAGCAATCTGTGTCTTAATAAACCTTCCAGGTGATTCTGATGCACATCCATGTTTGAGAACCACTGGTCTAGATACATCTAGGGATGTAATGGTGAAAAGACAGATGAAATCCCTGCTTTCCTCTTGGAGTTGACATTCCAATGTGTGTGGTAGGGGAGACAGGAAACAAGTAAGCAAATAACTGAATATGACAATGTTCTGATGGCAGTATGGTCTATGAAGGAAAAGAAAGCAGGGGGATATGAAGGACAGTGATGGGGGCTGATTTAGAGCCAGTGGTCAGGGAAGAGGCAATCTGAAATGAGATAAGAATGATAAGCTATAGCTGGCTGTGCAAAGAGGGGCAGAAAATAAATGTGTACATTTTAGGTAGAGGGAATAGCAGATGCAAAGGTCCTGAGGCAGGACTGTGTTTGGCCTAGATGAGTAGTATGACTGGAACACAGTGAGCAAGGAGTTTATAGCTGGTGGAATTAGGGAAGCAGGTGGAGGGAGCTAGCTTAGCTTTTGTTCTTAGAACAAGTCAAAGGCAACGGACAGTTTTGAACAAACACGGACATGATTTGATTTACCTTTCGGCAGGATCCCTCTGGAATGAACTATAGAGGGTTAGGGTAGAAGCAGGAAAATCAACTAGGAGGATATTCCAATAACCCAGGAAAATGGTGCTTGGATGGACTAGACAAATGTGCAAAGATCTATTATTAAGGGAAAACCAAACAATAATGCAGGACACTGGACCTAGTAAATTGTTTTTGAGCATATACACATTCAGATGGATGAAACCATTTCCCCCCAGAGTTTCCAGGAAAACTCCCCAGTTTCTCCTCAGAGGAGATTAGTGAGGGTCATTTTATAGCCTACTGTATGTCATGCATTTTGGTCATGTGTGTGAAGCATTACTTTTATGTAAAGATAAAATATTTTAAAATAAAAATGGAAAAACTGAGATCGAGGAAAACATAAAACAGAATAGGTGATGGGTGATCAATATCAGAGAGAGGAAGCCCACGTGGGTTAGAGTCCTTCCCAAGCACGGGCTCCTGGAGTCGCTGGAGAGACAGGCGACCACGGGCTGAGCTCCTGCTCTTGGATTATGACGGGATCAGGCTACCGCCTGCTTGAGAACCACGGGGCCCTGTTTCTGTCCTGCAGCTCTGATGATGTTTGTGGCTTTCGGGTCTCCTCGGGCAACTCATGCAATTTCCTGTGAATGTCTGCTGCATTTTTCTCTGCTCTGTTTGTCAAATCGCTCCCCCCACATCCTGGCAGTTGGTTCACCATGAGGCCAGCATGCCCTTCATTTAATTGCATGATTTGGCATAAACAGAAGGAAATACTTTGCTAGGGGAGGGAGTATAATGCAGCATCTGATTTCTCCTGTCAGCTGATTAGGCTCTGTCGTGTCCCAACAAGGTCAAATGAAATTAGAAAGAAAATGCAGTGTGTCTGCTATGTTTCAAATAACTACATCATTTATGTAAACAGGACGAACAAAGGGGAAGTTTTTAAAGCAAATACTGACTATCAGCCTCAAGATTCAAGGCAAAAGGGCGCCTGGGTGGCTCAGTCGTTAAGCGTCTGCCTTCAGCTCAGGTCATGATCCCAGGGTCTGGGATCTATCCCACGTTAGGTTCTCTACTCAACGGGGAGCCTGCTTCTCCCTTTCCCTCTGCCTACTGCTTCCTCTGCTTGTGCTCTCTCTCTCTGTGTCAAATAAACAAAATCTATAAAAATAAATAAATAATAGGGGCGCCTGGGTGGCTCAGTCGTTAAGCATCTGCCTTCGGCTCAGGTCATGGTCCCAGGGTCCTGGGATCAAGCCCCGCATCGGGCTCCCTGCTCAGTGGGAAGCCTGCTTCTTCCTCTCCCACTCCCACTGCTTGTGTTCCCTCTCTCGCTGTGTCTCTGTCAAATAAATAAAATCTTTAATAAATAAATAAATAAATAATAAAGGGGAGGGGCAGATGATCCCTCAAGAATAATCAATAGCAGTTACCACTCTTAAAAGTTTATTATCGGGGTGCCTGGGTGGCTCAGTCGTTAAGTGTCTGCCTTCGGCTCAGGTCATGATCCCAGGGTCCTGGGATCGAGCCCCGCATCGGGCTCCCTGCTCAGCGGGAGGCCTGCTTCTCCCTCTCCCACTCCCCCTGCTTGTGTTCCTGCTCTCGCTATGTCTCTCTCTGTTAAATAAATAAAAAATCTTAAAAAAAAAAAAAAAAGATTCAAGGCAAAAGAAGCCATCGCTTGTAGGTTATGCCTGGAGAGGAAGAATATTTATTGGGGGGCATTTTGAATTCTGCTGATTCTGTCATGCTCTGGTTCTGCTGTCATGTTGGTGAAATTAACCAGGGACGTCTGATTTTCAGAGGCACGGAGTACAGAATAAGTAAAAGCACAGCAATGCTACATCTACCTTTATCACCCTGCTACGCCTCTTAGAAGAGGTTTAGAACCACTTCCTCTACGAGCAACTGCTCAAGGGCTCCACTGTGAGTCAATCTCTTAGGATGCAGAAGGAAAAATCTCACCTCCGGAATCAGCCACAACATTTTAGGTGTGGACGACTCTGGCCACAGCCACACCTCTGTGGATAAACCTACCAGGCTTCTCCTAGGGTTTCTGTGGGTCCTGCAAATTGTTATGTTCTTCTTCTCCCAGACCCACCCTCTGCAGTGCTAGGAGGCCTGCATACAGGTTGTAACCACTGCAGAAATTGTTTAAAAGTAGTCTAGGAGCTTTGAGGGAAGAGACGGGTTTTGTTACATGGTCTGTAGAGGATCTGGAGTCCTGTGGATGCTAAATGAGCAGCTGCTCATTGTTATCTCTCTGTGATCCTACCAGCACCATTTTCCTGGGTTATTGGAATATCCTCCTAGTTGATTTTCCTGCTTCTACCCTAACCCTCTATAGTTCATTCCAGAGGGATCCTGCCGAAAGGTAAATCAAATCATGTCCGTGTTTGTTCAGAACTGTCCGTTGCCTTTGACTTGTTCTTTGGCAATGTTCAGATCCTCAGGAAGATTATTATGTTTTAAAGCCAATTATGAGTGCCTTTGAATAGTGTACATGGCAGTTCATGGAGGTTCCAGGTAATAAAATTTGGTGAAAACGACTTTTTCTGTACTTTTCAAGTCCCTTTCAGGAGAGCTGCGGCTCACCCATTACTAGACTTAAGTGATGTGTGTGCTTCTAGGTCTCTGTCCCAGGGGATGAGCTTCTCTGAGACTCATCCCCTCAGAAGGCACAAATATGGCTCCGTGGATGCTACCTTCAGAATGCATCAGAAGCTACCTGCTGCATTTGGAGACCAGGCTTCCACCTCCACCTTCCAAGGGGAAGTGGAGAACAGAGAGCTTATTTCTAGTTCTCACAGGTCCACCTGAATCATCGGTGGGTAGGCTTAGACACACACACACACACTCACCCCTCCCAGGCTCAAATGCCTACCTAAGGAGGAGGGACTCTCATCCATTATAGGAAACTATTAATCATGTTTCCATTTAGTCTCTTCAAAGATACCTCCTGATCTATATCCTCTCAGTCCAATTTCCAGCTTCACTCCCTACCTTCTAGCCAGGCGGCTTCCTCCCTTCCTCACTCTGTCCTGGCCAGTGGCATAAAGATGATGCCCGAGGTCCTTTAACAAAATCCCCGCCCCTAGAGCTGGGCTCACCTGAGGATTTGTTTGCCTAGCTCAGCAGTGACAGGCTCGACCACGGGTAAGGGATGACAGAAACGCTTGCTCTGCAGCCCCTTCCAGCCCTAGCCTGGATGGCCATTGCCTCGAGTGGCTTTGCAACATGCCCTTTGCAAGGCGTGGCTCTAGGAATGGCACAGACAGACACACACACACTCTGCCACACACAGACACCAACACCCTGTGTAGAGATGCCAGGTGACAGAACAGAAAGGGACTCTTTCATCCAGCAGCCTTCTGATTCCAGAGGAGCGTCTCTGAGCCACGACCTGCTGTTTCCCTGGCGACGGAGACTTCCAAATAAACAGGATTCTGCTCAGACAGGCCAGTAGTCCATTCGGCTCAGCCATTTGCCCCAACACAAACCACGCTAAAATAACAGCCAGGACAGTTGCTGCCGCTGTCTCTGCCTCCCTTCCCGGCCGGCCAATAGCTCTGCATTCCTGGGCCTGCAGCTGGAGTCAGAGCTGGGGGCACGCAGAGCTTTGTGTATGTCCTTGTGGGTGGGGTCCGCGTGGGCTGTTGTCTAAAGGCAGGTCCCCTTTGCTGACCAACAAGGCCAGCGAGAGACCCAGAGGCTGACATTCTTGGCCCCCCAGCCTGCCTCCCTGCTTCCCACACAGCCCCGCGGGACTGGTGGCCGGCTCTGTGGCATGGTGTCTGGAGGCGGACCAGCAACCTGATGTGCATGCCACGGCCCGTCCCCTCTCCCCACACAGAGCTGCAGCAACCGAGAAGTCCAGAGAGCCGGTGTGGGGCTGCTGGGGAAGCAGGGGCGCCACAGTGACCGCGACACAGAGCGGACGACACCCGGCCGATTCCCTTTCCCCTTGGACGAAGAGGCACCGTCCTCAGCCTGCAAGTTTTTCAGGTAAGAATCTGAGTATTTGTTCTAGGGAACAAAGAGCAGCTTATATGCAAAGCTGAGGGGGTGTGTGTGTGTGTGTGTGTGCGCGTGTCCCAGTGCAAGGACAACAATGATGCGGAGATGGAAAAAAAACTCGGGAAAAGTTAAGGCAGTAGGATGTTTGAAGCAGATCCCACTGGAACCAGCTGTCCTGCAAGGGCACCCAGAAGCTCCCCTCTAGCTGGGTTTAAACCGTGCTGCAGACTGCTCTGGGGGAAGGGCTTGCTGATGGCACAGGCAGGTAAAAATAGCACCTAGTTTAGAGACTGTAAAAGCAATCATGCACCATGCTGCCCAGCACCTTCCTCCCTGCACTGCCAGGCTGGTGAGGACTGGAGGGGGCAGAATGTTCTCATTTACTAAAGTGCTGGATGTGGCCCTTTTGGTTCGGCAGAAGCCAAAATCTGTGTGGCTTTAGTGAGTCTGGCTGGCACACTCACCCTCTGGGGGAGCCTGGACGTTCAGCTGCCTCAGGAAGTCTGTTCACTGGGTGGGCACCTGAGATTTTATCAACACTTTCGTATGAAAGTCAGGCTGAAATATAGGATTAGCAGAATGCGATAGGATAGGCTGGTATTCTGACGGCCCTCCCAGCCACCTGGATTATTCCTTACCTTCCTTCTGATCTTCTCAGAAAATCACCTCCTCCTCTCCGTACCCCTGCAGACAGGCCCCGCAGAGAAGGTGGGTGAAAGGCTAGCCACACCCACGTCACGATTACGTGCCCAAAGTGTTCAAGGCTTCTAGACAGGAGCACCTGACAAATTCAGACCTCCAGGTCTGGGGTAGAATTCAGGCATTCAATCAAGTACCCATTTTTCAGAGACCCCAGAGGAACCCACCTCATCTGGGCACTCGGGTCCAAGAGCTCCCTCCGTGACTCGGCAGAATGTAAACACTCTGTGCTTTCTCCAGCTGTTTCAATCCACCCCCACTTTTCTGCATTCTTTTCTGCTTGGGCACTTTCCCTTTCATTCCCTACAGGGATGTGATTGTTTATGACTTAGCTCAGCGCACACCAGTGGGAGATGCAAGCATCCGGCAGAGGACGAGCCGGGCACTGTGTGGGGCTGAGCCGGCCTGACGGGGGCAGAGGGTTGAAAAGACATGAGCCTAGCATTGCAAAGTGGTGTCCAGTGAGGAGCTGTCTGGGTGAATGAGTGTGGATTTTGGTGGAGACTGTGATTCACAGTCACAAATTCCCTTTTCCTTTGTTTTCCTTGTGTTGCTCATTGAGGGCTTCTGAGGAAAGTCCCCTTTTGAGATTATATATCCGAAGGCAAGATCATCAACTTGCTGCTGAGGGCGGCTGGCGCATGCTGGAGACTTTCTTCTGTTGACCCTGCCTTTTTTAGTGTGAGTAAATGGATTGGCAAGTGAGGTACTTAATCCAGAGCGAAGTTAATGCACAAAAAAATTAAGGGAGGAAACATGGAGTTTCTTGTAAACTGCCTCCCAAATCTGGTGTGCAGACATACATATATGGCTTTTACCTGGTTGCGAAAAGGATTTAAGGAGGCACTCTCCTTCATTCGATGGTGTGACGTCACAGGCCAGGAGCATCAACCATGATGACTGTATTTGCAGTGGTGACGGTAGAGGGACATCATATGCTCCTCTATCCTTAGTGAAGGGATGCCTGATCCCAGGACAGGGGCTGTGCTCACTGACTCTGCTGACATGCATTCTGTGGCCCCTGCATCAACTATGGAGGATCATGGTGCTACCAGGCCTGCTGTACCAGCTTCTAGGAATCAGGGATGGTGCGGACTGGAAGGCACGCCCCTTCCACTTGATCAGATCGGTGTTGCTTGGCTAATGCAACACTCCTTGATTTAAGCTACTAGAAAAATAATCTACAGTCATTGGTGCCACAGACATACCCTGTTTTAGGAAATCTAACACCTACACATGACACAAATTCTAGGCGAATGAGTTTTTTTCCTTAAAAAAGGATCCGCTAATCAACAAATGTTCATTGGGTACTGCCAAGGTGTCCCACCTCAAGGTACTGCTGGATCAAGCCCACTCAACCACAGAGGAGGGAGGGCACCTACCTGGGTGGGCAGGGAACAGAGAATGGGCCTGGGCTGACAGGATATCCAACACAGCTGGGAGGCAGAGTCCAAGGGGACAAGGACAAGTATCGGACCAGTGGCCTAGAGGGAGAGAAGAAGAAGGAAGGGAACAGTAATTGTCTGATTCCTAAATATGACTACTTAAGAGAGGCAGCCTAACATAGTGACCAAGTGCATAGATTCTGCAGCTGAGCTCCCTGGAGTTCGAGTTCAGACTGTGCTATTTATTAGTCCCATGGCCTTATGCCTCAGTTTCATCATCTGTAAAATGGGGTAATAACGTACCATCCTTGTTGGTGAAAGGATCAAATGAGTCACGCTCTTAGCACAGTGCCTGGCTTATAGTGAGTACTATGTGAGTATCTGCCATTGTTATTACTGAAAAGTGGGTCTGAAAAGGCTGTCCACAAGTCCATTTGTTCCAAAGTCCAAAGTGAGACTCTATGAGTGACCACTATGGCCATGTTTGGGGCAGCATGGAAGTGCTTTGGCTCTGGCATGGGTTTTGCTTTCATCTCGGGAGCATTCAGAAATCGAAGGGCTTCTGTGTTGGTTGCTAGTGTTTCCTGAGCCCTTACCGTGTGCCAGGTACTCTGCCTGGCTTTATGCACAGTTGCTCAAGACAACCTCTCTGAATCTGTCCAAGGAATGCTAGCGATGGGGGCAGGTCTGAGGAGCATGCCCGTCTTGCCCCAGGACTGTGCAGATGTGGGTGGTCCTTTGGCCAAGACTCATCTCTGTCTCTTCAGGATCTGTGGTTTGCAAACTTTCACATGCATAAGAATCATAGGGGAGCTTGTTTTAAAAATCAGGTAAAGATCCTGCACACAGAAGTCCTGATTTAGCCAGGTTCCTGAGGGCCCCAGGATTCTACATTTCCTGGGTGGGGCCCAGGTGATTCTGACTTTGGTCCATAGGCCACAGCTGAAGTCTGACCATGACTCTGGTTCTTTTCTCTTCATTATTGTGAACAAGAACATGGAGTCATTTGGCCTCAGTGACCATCAGCTTCTTCCTTGTCATCACCTTCTTCCGGAATGGCCATTTTCCTGGGACTCACCCCCCACTGGCAGTGAGGTGGACCACACACCACACCTGCTGCACCCTGAGTTATTACGTGCCCAGCACAGTGGCAAGCCCTTCATGCTCATTCCTCACTCAGTCTTCAGAGCTATCCCATTGGTCAGGTGTGGTCATTATCCGCCTGTTACAAGGGAGGGGAAAGGCCCCACTGCTAGTGAGCAGCTAATTTGGGGTATGAACGCCAATTACCAGAGAAGCAGCATGTAACCCCTTGGCCAGGCGACAGCTGGGGTTTTAGCTGCTTGTCAGGTCAGCCTTTCCCTTCTCACTCGTGGGTGTCTTTCTCTGGTTCACACTCCTCTCTCGTCTGCTTCCATTCCCTGGCTCCCACATAACTTCTTCAGAAGATGATGTGTCCCTGTGCTTCCCTACTTTTTTCTCCTTCAATAAATCAAAAAGGGTTGGGGCAATGGACAGGTGGAAGGCAGGTGTTATGAGTTGAACTATATCCTCTCCTTAAATTCGCATGTTGAAGTCCTAACCCCCAGAATATCAGAATGTGACCTTATTTGGAGACGCCTTTACAGAGGAAATCAAGTCTAAATGATGTCATTAGGGTGGGCCCTAAACCAGAATGACTGGCGACCTTATAAAATGGGGAAATTGGGACACAGAGACACATCTAGAGGGATGACGAAAAGATGAAGACACAGGGAAAAGAGGGCCATCTCCAGGTCATGGACAGAGCCTGGAATAGATCCCTCCCTTACAGCCTCAGAAGGAGCTAGCAGCCATCTATAAGATGGAGAGAGGCCTGGGACAGCTCTTTCCCACACCACTCTCAGAAGGAACCAGCCCTGCCGATACCGTGGTTTTGGACTTCAGGACCCCAGGACTGCAAGGCAATACACTTCTGTTGTTTGACACATGGTCTGTGGTACTTCCCACGGGAGCCTAGCAGACTACTACAGTGGGAACCAGAGTCCTACATTCTCCCCACAGGCCCTGA
The DNA here is from genome assembly GCF_029215605.1 of Mirounga angustirostris. Classification (NCBI taxonomy): domain Eukaryota; kingdom Metazoa; phylum Chordata; class Mammalia; order Carnivora; family Phocidae; genus Mirounga; species Mirounga angustirostris. Next base: position 36,348,892 of record NW_026991715.1, on the reverse strand, counting down.
GTTTGGGGTGATCTAGTTTGAGGCCAACACGTTATACCAAGCTATGACAGCGTTCTCTTTTCTTTAACTCACAACTGTTCTTCTGTTGGCTTCAACACTGTTCATGGGAGTCACAGGCAGGTCCAAGTCCCAGGAAGGAAGAAGGAATGACTAGCAAGGATGAGGAGGGAGGAAGGAAGGGAAAGTAAAGAAACAAAGAGGAAGGAAGAGGAAAAGGAGAGAGAGTGGGGACTGGGATGGGGGATACTTGAGGGTCGTTCATGCCCATGTCAGGTCCATCCCACTCCCCTGTGGGAGACCACCTGTGTGCCAGGGAGCATGTTGGGGGACACTGGGGTACAACAGAGCCTGGAATGGGTGGCCCCTACCTTCAGGAAAGCCGGAGGCCAGATAGGGACACAGATCTCAATCACGCAGTACTTCTCCTGAGTGTCTCAGGAAAGCAAATGCACTACCCGACCCAGTCAGGGGGTCTGGAAAAGCTTTGGTGAGTTCGTGATGCCTGGGTTGAGATGTGGGGGACTGGCAAGGGTCCACTGGGTGGGGGATGAGTGTTTCAGATGGAGGGAGGAGTACTGCCAAGGTCACATGGGATGAGGAAGTGTGGCACTGCTAAGGAATGGTGGAAAGGCCAGTGTGGCTGGAATGCAGGGAAGAAGAAAGAGGAGCTAGCCAGAGCTCAAGGCCAGGACGGGGCTGGACCATGGCAGCTGTGTTGACGATTTATGTTCTTCAAATGAGAACCACAGAAGGCCGGAGAAGGAAGCCATCCTATATAGGGAAAACTCCTTTCAACAAAGGGAATGCTGGGATAGAGATGCTGATGGTGTGGTTTAGCAGCGGGTCCATCCTGAAGCCAGACATCAGGCTTTTTGAGCTCCCAAACTTGGGGTTGGCTGCATTGCTTCTCGGGACTGAAGTTCCAGGATACTTTCTAAAAATTGCTGTAGCCATGGTGGACCCTCAACAGAGCACATTCTAGGTGTTCATCATGGTCCCACTGGAAAGGGTCAACTAGGGACACTTCTCCTGTCAGCGAGGTTGATTAGCAAGCTGGGCCCCTCAGACGGGTTGACCAGGCAGCCGCCTGTTCGGCATCCTTTGGAGGACAAAGAGAGGCAGGCCCCGGAATATGACCTCTCTGCTTGCGTACTTTGCCTGAAACAAGAGGAGCTTGCATGCATCCCAGAGGCTAATGATTCCATGGGGCTGCCGAGAAGGGCAGAGATTCCGGTTGTGAAAGGGAAAGAAGTAAGGGCAAGAAGCCCAGAAAGACCCCTGAAGCTATCAGGGGTGAGAGTGGGCAGAGAAGCGTCTGAAAGGAGCAGGGCAAAGCCCAATGTTGCCTTATTCATGAGTTCCTGGGAGCAGTATTCAGCTGAGCCTGGAGCCGGCGACTTCCAGTGTGGAGCCGGTAGCCCTCCCAGGCACGGAAGTGGCCCCCTACCACACACACACCATCCCCATCGCCGGGACCCTTCTCATCCATGCCTGTCGTTGTGGGCACAATCCGCACGGGAGGCCTTCGCCAGATGCCCTGCCTGCCACAGAAAGAACTCCCTTCCTTTTTCTTTCTGAAGAGGGATTGGATTTGGCTAAGCAAGGATGAGTTCTCAGAACAAGCGGAGCACACTTTGGAGAAGAGAGGTGATTTTCAGGAAGGTGAATAAGCAGCCCGAGGCCTCTTGGCGAGCAAGATCCCCTGACTCTGCTCCTCTCACATCTCCCACCCACTCTGGCCCCACTGGCCTCTTTCCTGTTCCTCTGGGGTGCCATGTCCTTGCCTGCCTCTCAGACTTTATGACTCTGTTCCATCTGTCTGGAATGCTCTACCCTAGTCTTCACATAGCAGGTCTTTTCCCCCTCGGGCCTCACCTCTCTTGGGAACTCCCCAAAGAGGCTTTCTTTCCTGTCTCTCCCTCTCATGGCCCTTGTCCCAGTCTGGACTTTTCAATTTTTTAAAGACTTACTATTGCCCAGCTTCCCCACTCATGAGGGCAGGATCTCATCCATCTTGTTCCGTGCTGCATCCCTAGGACAGAACCTCGCTACAGAGCAGGTGCTCAATAAATATTGGCCCAAGGAATGAATGAGTGACTCATACAGTCTTGGAGTGGGAAAGCGAAGGTCAAGGACACTCTCTGTTGCTCCTCATAGCTCTAGAAAGGGGCGCATCACATCTGAAAGCAAAGCTGACAAGTTTGCATCAAGTGCCTCCGACCCTGCCTTAGGGGAGCACAGCCCTCAGGGGCCCCCACGCTATATGCCACCAACTCTGGCTTAGCCAGCCTAGTCTCATCTCTTCAGAGAACTCACTTTGGTTGTCTGGAAAAATCCAGCTTAGTTGTATTATTCATGCTTAGAGATGAACAACGTCTTTTGGCTGATGGGCATCAAAGGCAAGTAAGTGATGTCAGGCACCTAGAAGGGAGACGTCGATCTGGCGTGTTCTGGCCCTCACAGCCATGGAGGCAGCTGGAACAGAGCATCTCTGCCTTCGCCCGCTATCAGTCGGATGGGAACAGAAGCAGTTTGCATTGATTAATCAATGTGTGCAAAGTGCTGGACCAGTACCTCTGGGGACATAAAGAACCTCTAAAAATGAGACTCTCCTTGTCCTTCCTCAGGATCTCTGTCAGAGTTCAGAAATGGCAACAGGGGGAGAGCTGAGGTGAAGGCTCCAGTCACTCCCTGGAGCCCACACAGAGCAAGTCTGCAGCCCAGAGAACATTCCCCCAGTTCAGAGTCATGGGCTAGGTCGGCCCAGGTTTCTCGGCATTTAGTGATAAGGAATTTCAGTTATAGGAGCAAGCACAAAATCTTTGCTCAGGTGGCCACAAAAAACTTGCTCCATTCTCCCCGGCTGGTCCTGGATGCCTTTGTGGAGGGCTCTGGAAGCAGAGTTCCAAGTGCCTTGGAAAGAGAGTAAGCAGAGAAGCCCAAGATTCATCTCACTGTTCCGATTCTGCCCCACTGCTCTCATTACCCTTTCATGAGTTCAGAGTGACAGTCTGTGGTGCCTAATGGTAGGGGAGCAAAACGGTCAAGGGCATGGACTCTAGGGTAAGGCTGGCTTTGAATTCTGGCTCTGACTCTCAACAGATGCATGGCCCTGGCCAACTTCTCCACTTCTGTAAAACAGAACAGGGGCACCTGTTTCCTGGGGTTGCTTCCGGGAGTATGGGCGGTAATAGAGGCGAAGTCCATTCTGCGTTACATTATCAATGTTAGGTGCTGCTCTCTCATAGGGTTGGGTTAAGGCTTTAGTGAGACAGTCCGTGTAAAGCACCAAAAATGTTTTAGGGTGTAACACACAGCACAGTATTTGCCCAATAAAATAGTAATTATTGCTACTGACAAGTCTGCAGTCTGGCTAAGGCTTTTTTGGAAGTCTTTGTAAGAATTTATTTGATCTAAAAAAATGTTCCTGGGACATGAACGTCACCTGCTGTCCTGCTCTTCTTCCATCAGTTTTTTTGTTTGTTTGTTTCAAGGGACAATAATCACCCTGTGCTTTCTCAGCACTCTAAAATCCTCGTGTCAGGAACCCACAACTAGCCAAGGAAGCCATAGAGCCCCTGAAGAGTTGAAGCATGGAACAGACACAGGCCACTTGTTCAGGACTTGTAGGCTGTGGGCATTTCCAACAAACAAAGGAGTCAGCTTCAGCAGGCTCCTTCTGCTCAGTTCACGAAACAGCTTTTGGGATTCCCACCCATCCAAGGGCATGAGGTTCCTCAGGGCACAGACTCCTCACAAATTCTGCTCTAGCGCCCCGGTCCGGGACTTTGAGCTTAAGTCATCCGAAGTCCGACTGCTGGGATGAAAGCGGCAGGCTGGTGTAGGCTGGACTGGCCCGGCTTTTGCATTCAGGCTGTCCACTGCTCCGTCCCTCCCTCCTGCATGACCTTGCGTAAGGAACTGGTCCTTTTTATGCTCTGGCCTCCTTCTACAAGAGCTGCCTCTAGAGAGTGGGGTGGAGGTTAAGTGCCGTGTGTAGAGCTCCAGCTGCCTCTCTCTACACGCCTTCCTTTGTGGCCTTTCTGACCATCACGTAGCTGTGGATATGGAAAAACCCCAGCGGCGGTCAGCGCGTTAAAGGCTTGCCAGTATTCGCTTGCACCAGGTGACCGTGAGCACATCACTTGGCTTCTGGAGCAGCACAGAGAGATGGATTACGGGAAGGGGTCCAGGCCATGGTCTGAAGGGGGGGATGCTGGCAGCCCCCACACTCAGCTCAGCCCATCCTGGCAGTGCGGGAGCCAAGCCCACATTATGGATCTTCAGCCCGCTGCTCCCCTGGGATGTCAGACTTCTCACGAAGACCTGAAGATCGATGGTCTTCCTTAAAGGAGGGGGACCCCTTCCTGACCTACTCTGAACTTCCCCAGATGCCTCTCCACCTCCCACTGAGGCCCGAGGACCTAACACGCAGCTGGTTCAGGGTGGATCCAAATGGAGGCAGCGCACATGGGGGGAGAGCGTTTCCAAGGCGATGTCCGGGTTGTCTCTAGTGACCCGCTGACCTGACCCTCCCTGCCTTATGATGCCCCAGAACTGAGCCAAGCCTTTGGAGGGCGGATACACCTTAGGATGTCTGGCTGGGGCCCTACTGTGGTGGGAGGTTCGGATCCCACGCTGGGACGGGCCCTGGGGAAGGTCAGGGGGAGGGTGAGCCAAAGCAGGCTTCATCGCCTCTGTTACCTCCTGGCCTTTCCTTCTTCTGATGGAACGGCAGTCAGATGTGGGGTGTGGAGCCCCCTGTTTCAGCGACTGTAAAGAACATCTCTTCAAAAGAGCTCTCAACATGTCTTATTGTAGGATGGAAGCAGAGCCTGAATTGGCTACTTTAAAGTCTTTTTATACTGTAGATCAAGAGAAAGACCTCTGGTGACTAATTAGGAGTCCTACATTCGTCAGACTATTACAGCCCCAAAGTCAGTGTTTCCCCGGAGTCAAGGTCCCTTTCTCTTCCTGGCCAGTCCCACATCCTGCTGGGCCTGCGTTGGCCGCTCATGTTTCTCATTATCTCTCCCCCATCCTCTTTAAAGGCTTCTCACTCCACCCAGGGGTTTTATTTTTAAAACTTGCACAGTAATGCTAAGGCTGAGCAGGACACACTGCCCACATTCCCGGGAAACTGGGCTGCCTGGAAAAGCATCCCCCTTTTCGGAGACTTCCTTCCTTCCTCCCTCCCTCCCTTCCTTTCATATTTATTGGGCACCTTCTCTATGAGGAGCTCTGCCAGAGGACATGAAAACAAAGGGAAAGATACAGTCCCTGCCCTCGGGGAGCTTACTTTCTAACAGGGTAGGGAACACTGGGGATAGGCACGTACACACACACCAAGTAAATACTGGAAATAAGTAGAAATTTGTTCAGATCTACTTTATAAAAGGGACAAAAAAGGCACTGGAACAAGAGAAGCTGTTACAAATCAGGTAGACAGGGAAAGCCTCTCCAAGGTGGTGGCACAGAAGAGAAAGCCAGAGGAATGAGGGGCGTCATGCATGCAAAGAGTAAGGCTAAGACTATTCTTTGTGGAAGGAAGACTAGGGGGTAAGGTCCTGAGGTGAGCAAGTGCTTGGTATGTTCTAGAATTCCAACAGAAGGCCAGGATATTTCAAGCACCGTGGGTAATGGGGAGACGTGCTCAAAATGGAGAAGTGTGCAAAGAACAGATCATGCAGGGATGTGGAGTCATGTTGAAAGTTAGGGCTTTTGTCTGAGGGCAGTGGAAAGCCAGTGGGGATTAGAATTAGGAGGTGACATGCAATACTTGCCTTTTTTTTTTTTAAAAGATTTTATTTATTTATTTGACAGAGAGAGAGAACAAGTAGGCAGAGAGGCAGGCAGAGGCAGAGGGAGAAGCAGGCTCCCCGCTGAGCAGGGAGCCCACTGTGGGGCTCGATTCCAGGACCCTGGGATCATGACCTGAGCCGAAGGCAGCGGCCCAACCGACTGAGCCACCCAGGTGCCCCAATACTTGACATTTTAAGACGCTTATCGGGTTGTGAATGGAGAACAGACCCTAAGAGGGGCAGGAGGGAAGGCAGGGCATGAGTTAGGAGGCCTCAGAATCGTGCAGAAAGGAAATGATGGTGGCTAGGCTGGAGCCAGGCAGTGCCACAGCTAGAAATAGGCAGGCCCTTCCAAGAATTAGCCTGCCACTGGACGTTCTCCTTCCAGAGTCCTAAGTGTCCCACATTCAGAAGACAGAATAGAACACCAAGCCCCAAAGTCGAGGTGGTCAGAATAAGCCATGAAAGTTTAGATGTCCTATTGCCTATAACTAGCCAGATTTATTAGGTTTCCAAACCCAATTAAGTAAGATCCTTGTCCAACATTGGCTCCCATGGTTTTCTGAAAGGCATATACATTCTCCTTTACACCATGGAGGCTCTCTCTGTCCTTTACAGCTTTGGCTTGGATATGAGACCAAATGGCTTTGACTGGGTGATCCCACCTACACACAAAATCCAAAGATGACTTTATATGCCCAAAGGACCCGAACAGTGGTCTCTGCTGTCCAAGAGAAACACAACTGTTTATACTCTTTGGAAGCAAGGAGAAGGAAAACAAAGTGGAATAGCAATGTATCCGTTCTACATGCAGTAATAATAACAACAACATGACTTGTTGTGTACCTCAAGGCACTTTACTTGTAACTCACTGAATCCTCCAAGAGACCCATGAGGCAGGTACCACTTTTAGTCCTGCTCACTGGTAATGGCGCGAAGGCTTAGGGGGCAGTGACGTCTGCTGGTGCAAGGGGCAGAGTCAGGGCTCGGGGCTGGTTGGCCCGGACTGGCTGAACGAACTCCTAACGACCAGGGCTCGGGGCTGCCTGCTCTGTGATGACTCTGTTTTAAAAACTACACTGAAGGAGATCATCCAAAATGTGAGTGGAACAGGGATATCAGTAAATTTTCTTTTTTGGTTTTATTTTATTTTCTAGTGTTTGGAATACATAGAGCCTGGTACATAGTGGATACTCAAAAACTATCTATTTACTGAAATTGTTGGGTTAATGAGTATGTGTTACTTAAAAATTATCTTTACATCATTAATATATTTCATTATAGGAAATGTAGGCAATACCAGAAAAAAAATCTACCCATTATCTGGAGATAATCATATTAAAATATTGGTGATATTGATATCTTTCTAGTCCTTTTCCTGTGTTTCTGTCTGTCCATTTCTATCTCCTACCTGTCTATCTATGCATATAGATAGTATGTGTGTATAAAACAAAAATGGGATCATACAGTATTTATGGACTTTTACTTTTTCACTTAGTGATATATCATGGGCATTCTCCATTCCATTTTATATTCTTTTATTTTTTGAAGGTTTTTTTTTTTTTTTATTTGAGAGAGAGAGAGAGAGCACAAGCAGGGGGAACAGAAGAGGGAGAGGGAGAAGCAGACACCCGCTGAGCAGGGAGCCTGATGGGGGCTCCATCCCAGGACTCTGAGATCATGACCTGCGCCGAAGGCAGACCCTTAACTGACTGAGCCACCCAGGCACCCCATTTTATATTCTTTTAAAAGAGAATTCTTCACAGTGGCAGTGCGTAGCCCTAGAATTTATTTAATGAGCCCTCTCTTACTGGATATTCAGTTTGTAGTACTAATATCAATAATGCTTTATTGAACTTCCTTCTAAAAAACATTTATGCAATCGATATTACTATTAAAGAGAAAATGACTATGTATTGAAATACAAAAGTGAGAAAGACACTTACCTAGGGGGTTCTTTTGGGTAGGCCAGCTAGCATATTTCTGGCATCTGTCCTTCAGAATCAAAGCGGAGGGTATGTCATTGACAATACTCTCCACTTTCCCAGTCTTGTCATTACTCACCTCTCAAGTATGTTTCTGGTGCCACTGTGTTGCAATGCAGGTAGGTTAAGAAAAATTCCAGTTGTGGCTACAATGTGGGCCCTGAAGTCAGGCAGCTGGCTGTCTGTTCCCAATCCTACCCTCACCAGCAGCCTGACTCCAGGCAAGTTCATTTTTCTGAGCCTTAGTTTCTTCATGTGTAAATGGCATATACCCCAGAGGATGCAATGAGGTAAATCAGGCAAAGCTCTCAAGCAACTGCCCAGCCTAGAATGAATGCTCAAAAAATGATGGTTTCTATCATTATGAGAATAGACGAAGACTTTTCTCACAGGTTCAGTGCTTTGGAAAACTCCCGCCCAACCTACAGTGCAGGATCCAAGTAAAATGAGCTAAAAAAAAAAAAAAAGAAAAAAATCACTCAACATACCCTCTGGCTATATTACCCTTTTACTCTTTGTGTGTGTGTGTGTAAGACTAAATTAAAAAACAATTAACTTGGGGCGCCTGGGTGGCTCAGTCGTTAAGCGTCTGCCTTCTGCCTTTGGCTCAAGCCACGGTCCCAGGGTCCTGGAATCGAGCCCTGCATCGGGCTCCCTGCTCCGCGGGAAGCCTGCTTCTCCCTCTCCCTCTCCCCCTGCTTGTGTTCCCTCTCGCTCTCTCTCTGTCAAATAAATAAATAAAATCTTAAAAAAAAAAAATTAACTTTCCCCCCTTCCTTGCCAAGAACCAGGTTTGTTGGATTAGAGATATATTTAAATTCTGTTGTTCACAGCTGCAGTTAGCATTTAGCCAGCTGTGTTTTATAAATGTCTATCCTAAAATAAAAACAAAGCAGGCAAAAAAAAAAGCAGGATTGTCTACAGCAATCCTCAACTGCTCTCAGTTTTATATAACAAAACAGAAAATGTCTAACCCCTAAAACACAGACCACAGAAAGAACTACCCTGACTCGTATACTGTACATTGTTAACCCAGACACACTGTTGGCATGTAGTAGGTGCTCACTGAGCCTTGCTGAATATATTTCTTGAATGTATGTTTTCCTTACAGACAGCAAGCTGTTGAGAAATAAATCAGGATATTCATTACATCCAAATACTGTCAGAGGGGCAGAAGAAGATGATAGATGATTGAATGAACAGATGCTTTTTGAGTTTGTAAATTGGGTGTTTGGGAAACTTTATCCTCCTAATTCATGGCTCTTGAAATATGTTTATGATCCTGGTGGAACTGTCTAGGTTTTTCTCTAAACTGCCATCAGGGAGGACACATAATGATAAAGCACTTCTGATGGGCCAGGCCAAGCTTTTCCATTTTCGTCTAACTCCAGGCAATGCTCGGCAAAATCTTAGTGTAGGTGTAAGAGTGTATCCTCCATATCAAAATGGCTCTAGAGAGCATGGGTAACACATGTGGTTGTAAGACAACCCCCCGCTGGGCCAATATATTAATTACAGAGTGAACCCCTAAAGCCAAATAACTATGAGGCACCCCATAATTTCCAAAAAACTAACAGGAAGTGGTGGAGCTGTCATCAACCCCTGCTCTGGGGTACTTCTCTCTTCATAGGCTTTGCGGGTGTTGGTGGACTGCCTTCCATGCATGAGAGCTCGTGCTGTGGGCGATTCAAAGACAGCATGTGTCCTTTCCTCTCATAACATAAGCTAGCGGAGGGGAGAGACAAGCCATCAGGTCGATGGAATCCTAGAAAGAATGAAATAATGGCTAGGCGAAGCACTCCATGGGTCCTGGAAGGAAGGAAGGGCCCTACTTACCGGAGATATCATGGAAGGCTTTGCAATAGAGGTAGCATTCGATAGAGGCCTTGAAGGATGAGAAGAGTTCTAATTAGCAGCCATCAGAGGGGAAGGGCCTTCCAGGCTAAGGGAAGAGTCTACACCAACCATGAAGGCTTGAGAGTCCCTGGTGTGCAACAAGGAGAGGGAGCACCGCAGCCTGATGAGATGGGGAAGGATGTAGGAGAAGGAGGTGCTTTTCAGACCACATGTGGGGTCACTGAAATGCTTTGCCACGGGCTTTGGGCCTGACTGTCTAGGAAGTGGGAAGCAATGGAAGGTTTCTGATAATGGAAGCAATGACGCATGCAGATCCTCCTCCAGAAGAAGGACCTCAGTGACAGCGTAAGAAGTGATCAGAACAACAGAACTTGGAGGCGGGAGACTGATCCTACAGCTCTGTCTGCCATTTTCCACCTGTTGAACCTCTGGAGTTTTGCACAGTACGGACCAGTGCCAGCTTTCGCCTTGAATGCTATGACCGTGTGCCTTGGGCCTGTGTCCCGTGGCTTCTCTGAGAGAACTGTCACATATTGTGGATCTGAGAACGTGGGGCACCCCCCAGGGTAGCCCCCTCTGTTCACTTCTCTACTCAGATTCCAGGTTGATCTCCCTTGAAGATCCCACCTCTCCCCTCTGCTCCGACTCTCCTGCACCTGCTTCCAACTCTGACCTCTCTGCAGAGCCCTACCTCCACAGCCGGCCCCACCCTCAGCTCCGTAGGGATGGGTGACTCGTTTTAGATGCAGCACATGCCCTAGGGAGCCCCCCTCTACTCTGTAGAGTGGGATTCTTGGTTATGTCCACCCTGTCGGTGAACAGCCTCTCTATTCCTGTCTCTGTCCTGCACACCCACACCCTGAGTTATCTGATGATTCCTATGTTGAGTTCCGGTCATTGGCCAAATCCTCATATCCCCCCCCTGGTGGTTTGGACCCATCATCCCCCTTCTACTCTCATGGCTCTAGTTTAGGACCTCTTATTTCCATTCAACAACTACTGATGGAGCACCGGGGACCGTGTTGAGGATATGAAAGTGCAGAGGAAGCACGAGGCCCCTGCCCTTGACCAGCGTGCACTCCAGTGAAGAAGATGAGCATTAAAGAAAGGACTTGAAGACTGATGAATTTTTCGGGGATGGAAACACAGAGCACTGTGCCCCTTGGCCTTGGCTCTGCCTCTGCCCTGCCCTCTCCCACCACCAAAATTTTCCCACAAAATGTTACCAGAAGCATCTTCCAAATTCCCTTCTCAAAAATTTCCACTGGCTCCCCAGTGCTTACAGATAAAAGTCGAAACTCTTCAGAATGGCACTGAGGTCCTCTATGACCTGACTCTGAACGAGTGTGAGGTGACCCTAGGCACCTGCACATCCCCCTGCCCAGCAGCACCCACCCCTCTGCGGGGAGACCACCTCTACATCCCATGCCTGGGCCCCTGGTGAAGCCATCCCCTGATCCCACATCCACATGCGTGAAGCCTGTCTGTCCTTATGGCTGAGCGGCCACAGCTTCTGCCACGTCCCCCAGGACCCTGTCTTCCGAGGGCTCTCACACTCCCATCCTGCTGCTTACCACGGTCTGTCTCATGCACGATTTCACTTCTCACCCTCCATCAAGCCCAGGGAGTTGGTCTTATTCATTCTGAATAACCCTAACAGCAAAAATCATAGCTAGAACTCTGAGATGCTTTCCCTGGGCCGGGAGCCCTGTGCTTCACTCGTGTTACCTCGTTGCATCCTTAAAACGAGCACGTGGGGCGGGCACCATCCCTGGTCTCCTCGTGCAGGTAAGCTGACTTTCTGGGCTTAAATCCAGGAATCCTGACTGCAGAGCCCATGCCTTTGACCACGACCCCACCTTTATTCCTTTACTGTGTTTTGTTAGGTCCTTTACACTTACTAAGGGTGGCTCAACTAAGTGCATGGGGACAGTGACCTCCAGAGCAGTGAAGCTCAAGGTCATGCTGTAAATCATAGTCTCTGAGAGATGACAAATGCAGAATGGCTAGTGGCCATGTCTTCTCTTTGGCATATTAACTAGGAAATAGAGGAGATTTTCAGAGGAAAGCTGTTTTGACTGATGGAGGGCAAAGGACTGGATAGCAGCTAGTTGCATCCCACTTGGTTTAATCTAGTTTGATTTGGGTGGTGACACACCCCTCTCGCACAGCCCTGCTGCACCGGGTGCCCAGAGCAGAGCACTTTCCTCTCACGCAGTCACCGGGTCTCTGCCTGAGCCTGTGAGGAGATGTTTAACAAGGGCACCAGCCTCTCCCCAACTCACTGGACTGGACCCGTCTGTTTCCTTAAGGGGAGAGGTGTGGAGCCCAGGCCCTCCCCCCTGAGGGCCTGCGCTGCTCCGCTCCAGACAGACCTGCCTTTGTGAATAAGGGCAGGCAGGCAGGACCTCTGTGGCATCCTAGCCCATGGGAGCGGGGCCAGAGGGGAGAGCCAGGATGGGAAGGGTGGGAAAGGGGAAAAGCTGGTCGCCCACAGGCAGCCACCCGTGGGCCAGCCAGCGTGCTTCCTCCATCCTTTGTGGGCATGAACAGGGAGCGTAGCCCTGGAGAGCCTGGACCAATGTGGCCCCAGCTCCCAAAACCTGACCACACGAGGCACTCAGTCTTCAAATCCCCCCAAGAGAAGACCTCTGTAGTGTGGACATTTGGGAGTGGGAGAAAGCCCACTCCTTTCTTTCCATTGCCTCTGCCCCTTAGCTGGGGAGGAACTACAAGGTGGGTGGCCTTTCTTTGCTTTATTTCTTCCCCTGGCTAGAGTTTGGCTCATCTTGCTGTAGTCTAGACATCTTTATAATGCCACTTTGTCTTCCATAGCCTGGCTTAAATGCCACATTGGGAGGGGGGGTAGGGAAACATGTCTGAGGGTATACAGATGGACAGACAGATAAATAGGTAAATGTTGGGAGTCTTGTCTAACACACTGTGCCTTCCAGTCAGTCTCTGATTCAAGGGTGCCCCAGTACCGCTGCATTGTGTGAAACCCTATGCCCCAACCCCGCCAGCACACCGCACTATGTCCTTAAGATTTGTTTTTTCTGTCACTTTTTTTATTCTTATGTTAATTCCCATACATGACATCATTAGTTTTAGATGAAGTGTTCCATGATTCATTGTTTGTGCACAACACCCAGTGCTCCATGCAGAATGTGCCCTCCTCAATACCCACCACCAGGCTAACCCATCCTCTCACCGCCCTCCCCTCTGGAACCCTGTTTGTTTTTCAGAGTCCATCGTCTCTCATGGTTCGTCTACCCCTCCGATTTCCCCCGCTTCATTCTTCCCCTCCTGCTACCTTCTTCTTCTTTTTTTTTTCTTAACATATATTGCATTATTTGTTTCAGAGGTACAGATCTGAGATTCAACAGCCTTGCACAATTCACAGCGCTTACCAGAGCACATACCCTCCCCAGTGTCTATCACCCAGTCACCCCATCCCTCCCACCCCACCCCCCACTCCAGCAACCCTCAGTTTGTTTCTCAGAGTCCATAGTCTCTCATGGTTTGTCTCTCCCTCTGATTTCCCCCCCTTTCATTTTTCCCTTCCTTCTCCTAATGTCCTCCATGCTATTCCTTATGTTCTACAAATAAGTGAAACCATATGATTGACTTTCTCTGCTTGACTTATTTCACTTAGCATAATCTCCTCTAGTCGCATCCATGTTGATGCAAAAGTTGGGTATTCATCCCTTCTGATGGCTGAGTAATATTCCATTGTATATATGGACCACATCTTCCTTTTTTTTTCTTTTTTTTTATTCTTATGTTAATCCCCATACATTACATCATTAGTTTTTGGTGTAGTGTTCCATGATTCCTTGTTTGCGTATAACACCCAGTGCTCCATGCAGAACGTGCCCTCTTTAATACCCATCGCCAGGCTAACCCATCCTCCCACCCCCCTCCCCTCTAGAACCCTCAGTTTGTTTTTCAGAGTCGTCCTTAAGATTTTTAAGTGAGCTGAGACAAGTTCTGAGAGGCTAGGCCTTTTTTGGCACGCTCCTTAGACCATGAGAGTCATTCTGTTGTGTCGCAAACCCAGTGAAAAGTCCTAATTCCACAGCTGCCCCAAGGGGCATCTGGAGGGCCCATGATGCTGCTCCAGATCCAACTCTGTGATAACCAGACCTTGAGGGGAAACCAGCGTTGTTAGAGAACTTTCATCAAATGCCATGCTGGAGTGGCTCGTGCAACACTGCAATTCTGTTGGCAAAGGTGTACATAAAAATCTGGGTTTTCCTGATCCCGGGATCAATGCAACGAGGCAGGTCAGCTATTAATGGCAGAACAAGGTAGATTGCGGGGGGTGGGGGTGGGGGTGGGGTCTCACCTCAAAAGAGAAAGGCTTGCCAGAGAGCCAACCTGGAGAAAAGTCATTAGTTCTAGCTTGGGTCCTCATGAAGTGAGGAGAAATATCAGGGATAAAGAAAGGAGCTGGTAGAGCCTATCTGCCCGGGAGCCTCTGCAGCCTCCCCAGAGGAAAGCCTGTTTATACCACTTGGAGAGGAAATACGTGCAATGCTCTCAAGACTGTGGAGAATTTCAGATGGGAAACACCAGGGAGATCTGAAGATACAGGGAGGCTCTGGTGTGTGAGTTATTTATGTGATACACAGATCCTGACTGATTTTGATAAGCCAGACTCATTAGGTAGAGGTCAGAGGGTTTGAAAAAAACATGCATTTACATGTAGGCCACTGCATATTGAGGGAATTCCAGCAAGGACAGAGGCAGACCGCTGGGTGAAGTGACCAAGGGTGCAAGAGGAGACAGGAGGATGATGGGACAGAGAGGAGGCTCGTTGTGGGGAGCTCTTGGGTCACTAATTGCTTGAGAAACCCTGGGGTTTGTGGTGGTCTTTTCCAAGGGAGATGAGCCAGCCATCTTCCCAAGGCAAAAAGTTCCTAAAGTAATGTGTCCAAAGGGGCCAAAGTCCTGAGGAGGGGAGTGCTGGGGAGATGGAAAGGTGGCTCAAGAAGGAGGATGGCAGCTGGGGGAGAGCATGCAAGGTGAGGCCGCAGTCCTAGATACACATCAGCACAGAACAGGAGCGCCAATTTGGGTTCTGAGATCCCTTCCCGCTGAGAGTCCCAGTTGGATGTTTTGCGGCGGGGCTCCCCAGGTAGTTCAGGAATAATAATAGTAACACTTTTTAGAAAATGTAATCTGGTTATATATGGTAATGCTATTATTTAATTATTAGTCTCATCATCATCATTATTCAATGTGTATGCAATGTAGCACTGTGCTAAGCCCTTTACAGAACTCTATGCCATTTTATCCTCACAAAACCCTAGGAGGGTAGGTAATATTGTTACCCCCTTATAGAGGAGAGGGAGAACTGAGGGTCAGAGAGGTGATGGTGCCTAGCCCCAGTCTCATGGTGAGCAGCAGTCAAGTCAAGACTTGCCCTCAGTGGGGCTGACTCCAGGGGCCAGGCTCCTGTCCCCAGGGAAAAGGCTCAACCCACCTAAAGTCAAGAATGAAACCTGTAGACATTGACGGAGCCATGAATCTAGCACAGGTAGAATAACCAAAAACACCCCAACTGCCTCTTACTAGATGTCTACCTACTTCCATATTTTATTAAACTTAAGACACCATAAATTGAAAGGTACACCATCATTTTACATACCACCATGAAAAAAATGCTGTACTTCCTGATTCTAGAGATGTGAAAATACCCAAAGAAAACTGCCCCCAAGGCTTGGGAAGTGTTTTAAGTGCCATACTGTGCTAGGAGCTGTGCCTCTACTATCCCATTTCATCCCAACCACAGCCATTGCTTATCACTCCTGCTTTTACAGGTGAGGACATAGGCCTTAGTGCAGCGAGGCCTGAGCGCGTGGTCAGTGACACAGAACCAGGGAGCCACAGAGCCTCAGTGGCTTCCTGGGCTAAAATGCCTGCCCTTAACCAGGAGGCAAGACTGCCTCTGACGGAGATGGGCCATCTTTGTCATCTGTTCTTTCTGGTGGGTGGACAGCTGGGCAAACCAAAAACACGATGGAGGTGCCTGGCCTCAAGAAAAAATAAATCTCGCCTCGTTCCTCTTCACAGGGTCATCTGTGCCTGGGCTCACTCCAACTCTCAAGCTCCCCTGGGCTCTGGGAGTGTGTCCTCTAGTTGCAAAGTTGGCCAACCCCTTTAGGAAGATCCTCCAAGATCTACTCATTCATTTACTAGCTCATAAGCTTCCTCAGTCTGGGGTCTTTCTCTGGCCCATCTTTCCCTTTTCCCCAAACTCTAGTGAGCAATCTGCGCTAGATTCTGTAGTGTCATCCTTGACCCTGAACCTTATTCTGCCCACATCTTCCTTGTCTCCTCCCATTTCTCCAAGTATCTTAAGTCTCTGACCCTGCCCTGCCTTGTGCAAGAGCCATGGTCATGTCCTAATCAGTTCCTAGCCTTGTTTCACATCTCCTTCCCATTATAGGTTTTCTAGAAACCCTGCATATTAAAATGAAAACATGGGGCAAAAGAGAGGTGGAATGAGGAGGTTGTAGGTGTGAGAGAAGTCAACTAGACAAGTTTTCTTACTTTCATTTTCAACTCCAAGACCTCCATCACCCTGTGGGCTGTGTATCTACAAGCCGGCCTCTTGGTTTCCCAACTGTGTCATCATCATATATCTTGTTGCCCTCTCTCTTGACCTCTTGGCTGTCCTTCCCATAATTTTCCATTGTGAAGAAGGCAGTTATACTATAATGAAATCTTCCCCATCTCTTTAAAACACCCTTGTTCCCTCCCCTCCCAGCCACTGAGTCACTCTTTCCCTTCCTATCTCTTCTTGAAGACTTCTCAACAGTGGACATGGAGGATGGTTCTTGGCACTTTCCCCTTTCCCGATATTACTCCCCCACCTCAACAAAAACTTAAAATCACAGCTTGGAATTGCCTCCTTGGAACCAGCAAAATCATTGGCAAACACCCTTTTTCTTTTTTTCTGGATTGACATTCTACTCACTCATCCTCTATCCTTCAGAATCTTTTTCTTTGCATAACTATCTCAACTCAGCCCAACTTCCCACAGAGCCCCAGTAAGGGGAACTTTAACAGAATTTCTGCTTTCAATATTTGCAAATCTTTAGTGAATATTAGATATTATTTGTTTTCAGTGTTTCATCCAAGTGCTAAACCTTCTCGGTAAAGGTTTCCTTTGCTGTAAGTTCCCCCAGCACAGAGACACGTCTGCCTCATTCATTCACTCCACACACCACGAGGCTGCAGTAAATACACACTGAGTGAATGATGACTAGCAGTCATCACTGGCCTTCCGTGTCCATTTAGTGTGTGAGCTCCATGAAGGCATCCGTTCATTCAACAACTATTTATTGAGACCCTACCATGTGCCAGGCCCTATGTTAAGCATGGTGGATATAACAATGAACAAAACACAAGTCCCTGCTCTCTTGGAGCTTACCTTCTAATGGAAAATAACTGTTTAAAGATCATTAAATAGGGCGCCTGGGTGGCTCAGTTGGTTAGGCGACTGCCTTCGGCTCAGGTCATGATCCTGGAGTCCCGGGATTGAGTCCCACTTCGGGCTCCCTGCTCAGTGGGGGGTCTGCTTCCCCCTCTGCCCTCTTCCCTCTCGTGCTCTCTGTCTCTCATTCTCATTCTCTCTCTCTCTCAAATAAATAAAATCTTAAAAAAAAAAAAAGATCATTAAATAGGTGTCTAGCTACCTAATATCAGACTCTAATAAGTGTGTTGGAGAAAGTCCTGAAATGACTGGAAGTTTAACTCATATTTGTCCTAGGATACCTAAGGAACTGGGAAAGAGGGATTCAGTTGGCGAATGAGATGAGCACATCTTTTCACAGCTTTCTTGAGATAAAATTTACATTATGGGCATTTGGGTTGTTTCCACTTTTTGGCTATTTTGAATAATGCTGCTCTGAACATTCGTGTACATGTTTTTGCATGAACGTGTTTTCATTTCTCTTGGGTGTATCCCTAGCAGTGGGATTGTAGGCTCATACGGTAACTCTCTGGATTAGCCATTTGAGGAACTGCCAAACTGTTTTCCAAAGTGGCTATACTGATTTTACATTTCCATCAGCAATGTATGAGGGCTCCGATTCCCCATATCCTTGCCAACACTTGTTAGTATCCATCTTTTGATGATAGCTATCCTAGTGGATGTGAAATAGTATCTCACTGTGGTTTTGATCTGCATTTCCCTCATGGCTAATGATGCTGAGCATCTTTTCACATGATGAGAATAGAGTTGACACTTGAACAACATGGGGGTGGGGGGGGCTGGCCTCCCATGCAGTCCAAGATCCATGTATAACTTTTGATTCCCCAAAAACTTAACTACTAATAGCATACTGTTGGTTAGAAGCATAAATGATAAGACAAACAGTCCACACATATTTTATATATTATAGACTGTATAATCACAATTCACTAAACTAGAGAAAAGAAAATGTTATTAAGAAAATCATAAAAAACTAATGATGTAATGTATGGTGATTAACATAACATAATAAAAAAAAGAAAACCATAAGGAAGAGAAATATATGTGGAAAAATCCACGTATAAGTGGACCCGCGCAGTTCAACCCCATGTTGTTCAAGGTGTTCTACTGTATTCATATCGCAGCTGTGAGGCACCTACTCACTTGGATCTCAGCCCAATGCCTGTATGTCAGGTGCTTAATGACCGTTGCTCAATGAACACAGGTAAGAATGAAGCAAAGAAAAGTGTCTTGGAAGACATGGGCGCCTTCAGCTGGGGTAGGCCTGGAAGAGGCATGGGTGCAAAAGGGAGAATGTTTGGCAACTACGAAGCCATGTGTTTTGATCCCTCCCACGCCATCCTGCTGCCTTTAAACCGTCCTCCATTTGGAGTCTCCTTCCCCAGAGGCTGGGTCAGGGGGCCTGTCACAGAGCCAGAGAAGGAAAATAGAACACAGACTACAGAGGATTAGGCAGCTCCACTGCCAGATTTGTGGAGAGAAGGCTTGCAGAACCGCTCGAGCTCCCATTTAATACAGCAAGTCTAGGCATATGGACTGGTGCTTCCACTACGGTGTAGGGGGATGCCCATCTGCCGTGGGAGCACCTGAAGATGGAGGTGGAAAAAAAAGGTGTGTGTGTGTGTGTGTGTGTGTGTGTACGCATGCATGGGTGCAGGTGGTTTGGCCATGGAAACATCCAGATGAGCTGGGGGCAGCATGGCTGGCCTGGGATACGGGGAGGCCCAGAGGGTTGAGAGTGTGGACGGGTGTGATCCAGTGCAAGTGGGCGTAATTCGTACTCTGGATCTCCTGCTCTCCCTGCATGATGAAGATGCTGAGATGACAGCCAGAGGCCACTGGACGGGGGCGGTGAGCCTGCTGTGGGGCTAAGGGGAGACCTCCTGGGCGGGGAGGCAAGGAGCCCACGGCCAGCAGGAGCTGGTCATCCAATGAGCCGCCCTGACTGCACCGAGAGAGACCAGGACCTCAACTTGAGCCTGACGGGGCAGTGACAGGGCAGGTGAAGCACTCCACGCTGAGACCCTGGGCCCCAGAGGCCTGTGAATGAGGGTCTCGGCTCTTCTGGTGAGAGACTGAGTGACCCTCACTCCCCTTATCGCGAGATGATACTTCCGAAAGGAGCAGGTGCCAGAGACGGGGGATCTCGGGGGCAGAGTGTTACTTAACAGGACTGTTTAAATTCTTATACTGGACAAGACTGAGCTGTTTTCAGCCACTTAACAGCCAAGGTCTTGTGAGAAAGCCCAGATTACAGACAAACAAAGAGAAATTACAGTCATACTGTGTGGGGTACCTTGTGACCCTGCCACCCGGGTCTGTTTGTGGCTGGTCACGTGGCCTTGAACTAGCCCAGCACAGGGCAGTGGGAGCAGGGGTATGGTCAGAATCTGATGGAAGCTGGATGTGTGGTGTGTCTGTGACCGCTTCCACGCCTGCTCTGGAGTCAGGGAGTGCAGGAACAAGAGAATTTCTCCTCTTCCACCAGAAAAATAGCTCAAAGTGCATGCCCTTTGTCGTCTTTGGCTAGGATTCTTCTAGAAGCTTTAGGAGGCATTTGGATGGGCCAGGCTGAAGAATCCTCAGTCCTGTAAGAGCGGCACCTCCCGGTTTTTGAGTCCTTACTTGGTTTCATGTGCTGTGCTCTTACACGTGTCACTGAATCCTCCCAGCCACGCTCTGAAAGTATGTACTGTTGTCAGTTACATTTTACAGATAAAGAAACTATGGACCTACCACTGTGGGTAGTGGATGGACCAGTATTTGAACACAGTGATCTAGCTGCAGAGGCTGGACACTTAAGCACTGTGCATACTACCTCATGTTTTTCTGCCTTAAAAAATTCCCTTAGAATTAAAGCAAGATCCAGTTAAGAGCTGTTTATTGAGAAAAAAGTTTCTAAACGTTAGTTTTTTATTTGTAAGAAAAAATGCTTGCCTGGAATAGAGTCAATAATATTATAGTAACTTCATATGGTGACAGATGGTAATTATACTTATTATGGTGAGCATTTTGCAATGCATATAATTGTTGAATTACTACATTGCATGCCTAAAACTATATAATATTGTATGTCAATTCTACTTTAATAAAAAAAATACTTGCCCATTTCTCAATAATAAGGATGATTACACAGAAAAATGACATGTAACTAAAGTGGTAGAGAACCTGAGTGAGAATTCTTTTCAGTCACTTTTCTCGCAGCTCAAGCCAATTCCAGCAAACTCCAAGCCTCAGCTTTGTTGGTTATAAAATTATTCCCAAAAGACAATACAGCCAGCTCAGCTTAAATCGTGTGTACTTTTTTACCCACCCATCTATCTACCCACTCACCCATCTATCCATCCATCCACCCACCTATCAATCTATCATCCACCCACCCAACTATCCATTCATCCACTCATCCACCTATCCATTCATCCATCCATGCCTCTATCCACCCACCCACCCACCCATCTATCTATTCACCACCCAACCACCTATCCATCCATCCATCCATCCATCCATCCCTCCATCCATTTATCCATCCATCCAGTTTTTCATCTCACAATTATTGAGCCTACTATGTGCCAGGCACCAGGGACCCAAATGAACAAGGCAGTTCCTTCCTTTGAGAAGATCACAGCTAGGGCAGAAGCATCCCCGAGTACAATGTATACGAGTACCAGGCGGTGGTTCAGCCTGCATGAAGTGCAGAGTAAATAGGGAAAGGGAGTGAAGAAAGGCCAGCATGAGAAGGAGAGATTTTGTCTGGAAAGAACTACCCACTGCATCTTCTCTTCCTCTGGGTCTCAGCTTAAATGTCATCACCTCAAGGAGTCTTGCCTGGCCATTTATCCTAAAGTTGGCTTAACTCTTCATTCTCGTAGTCCCTTGATACTGAATTTTAGTTTGTCCTTTAAAGTGTGTATGCATGTTGGGGGTGGGGAGTCTGTAAGGCCCCAGGTACAACGTGGTCCCATAAAGGCAGAGACCATGACTTGTTTTCACAAAAGTGTCTTCAAGGCCTGACAAATAGTGGGCGCTCACTTTGTTGCCTGAATGAATAAAGGCCGAAAGCAGATCATAAAGAGCCTTGAATGCCAGGCTAAGAAGTTTGGACTTCAGCCTGCAGGCAGTGAAGAATACGGGAGGTCATTTGAGCAAGGATGAGACCTGATTAGATTTGTGGTTTGGGAGGACAAGGCTGGAGATGTTGTGGATGAGGTAAGAGGAATAAGCTATAAGAGAAAAATTAGAAACAACTGCCTTGGACAGGGGTCAAGATTTTGCTGGCCTGACTCAAGATGGGGATGGTAGGGAAGGAAAGGAATGAAAATGTAAGGAATCAAATCATTAGGAGAGGCCTGTGGGTACTGAGGGAAAGGGAGTATGACTAAGGTCTGTGGTTTGGGTTACTTTGTAACCACTGTACTGTCATGAATGAAGGCAGAGGCAGTTTGGGATTTTGGAGACACGAGCGGAACCTGAGGCAGACAAGGGCACTCACGGAGACAAGGAAAGCACATACACCAAGGACAGACCCCTGACGGATGCCGGACTTCAAAGGATGGCTAAAGGAAAAGAAGCCAGGACAGGACGCTGAACAAGGGCAGTTAAAGAGAAAGGAGAAGACCTAGCAGCTGCTGCTACTGTTGAAACTAAACAGAGGAGAAGGGTCTAAAATGGGATCAAACACTCTACTGCCCAGGGGGCCGGGAGAGTCCACAAGACAGAGTGGTGGAGACCCCGGGTCTGGCTGACACTCAATTCCAGCCGTGTGGGAAGGTGGGTGTAATGGGCCAGATCTTCTGGTGGTTAAAGAGAAGACAGAGAGCAGGAACTCTAGGGCAAATTTCCCAACTGGTAAACGTCAAATCCACGAAGAATAAACACAACCAAACATGTGGTGCTGGCCAACTATAAAGCCTCAGGCCACATCTGGCTCCGGGGTCACAAGTCTGCAGTCCTAGGTGTTGGAGGAGATCAAGGGCACTTTGAGTGCAAGAGTGGGGTGGAAGGAGGACTCCAGAGGACTGGGGATGATGGAGAGGTGCTGGGGCTCTGGCTCCCTTTGGGAAGCTCAGCCCTGTGGGAAGGAACAGGACCCAGCACAGAGGTGGGGGCAGCGGGAAGGATTCTCCAGGAGGAGGGATTTAGCAAGTTTTGGGGCTGAAGGGAAAGACTGAGTAGATAGCATTCTTGCCCTCTTCTTAGAGGGCTTCAAAGGTGTTACTAATTTTTCCTTTAAATCAGAAAAATAACTGCAAAAAAACCAAAAGAAAATGTGAGTTCCTCCTCACCCACCCCATCCCATTCTCCAGAGCTAGTAATTTTTTCAGGTTTCTAGCCGTGTATCTACAGAAACACGTATAATTTTAAAAATAAGTTATAGGGTAATTCCACATATATTACTCTAGGGCCTCCTCTTTCCCCACTCACCTATGTACCTATATGCCTAGCTCTCTTTTTTATGGCTGCCTGGTATTTGCTTGGCTGTACAACTTATCATTCCATGATTGGTGCCATGGTTTCCAAATTCCTGCTATTATTTAAGTGGGATTTTTAAAAGGATTTTATTTATTTGAGAGAGAGAGCAAGTGGGGGTGAGGAGCAAAGGGAGAGTGACAAGCCGACTCTGCACGAAGCACAAGCCTGACACGGGGCTCGATCCCACGACCCTGAGGTCATGACCTGAGCGGAAACCAAGAGTCAGATGCTTAACCAACTGAGCCACCCAGGCGCCGCTCCTGCTATGATGAACAGTTCCTGCTGTGAACCTCATCCAGTGACCTCTCCGCACTGGTGTGAGTCCTGCCATAGGACAAATTCTTAATATTAAATGTGCCAGCGACAGTCTGTGCGGAGTGTGCTCTCTCTTCCACGTACTTGCTGAATCTGTCTGCTCATCCCTCAAGGCCTAGGAATAAAAAATGTAGGGAAGAAGATGTGTTTCCAAAGAAGCTTATAAACTGAAACAAGGCTTTAAATTATCTTTTAAGCTTTAAAGCTGATGAATATACAGCTTTCTTTTTAATCAAGATGTTGTGGGTAAGGACCACAACTCACATAGCTACTAGGTACCTCTTATTCATTACCTTGACAGACATAGAACACATCCACATAACTCTCAGAAAGATAAAGTAAGTCTACCCTTCTTGATTTGATCATCCATTTTCTAGGTGTAGGATCGATATTTGAAGATACTGATTCCTGGGGGCCCATTTAAACATACTAAAAGCGTTCATGGTGTGGGAAATTTGTTCACAGATTGCAGGGAGACCAAAGGTTGAAGGCCATTAAAGTGTTTTTGTTTAAACACAATTATACTCTTGGGTTTTGGTACTTAATCTGTGAAATCAGCAGTTTAGTTAGACTTTCGGAAGAGGATTCTTTGGCACAGAGGGGGAAAACCCTCTGTCATTCCCACAGAGAATGTGAAAACATGGAGAAGAAACAAAGACATAACATAAACAGCCTCTTCTAGAGACCTGCTATTTCAGCACGGCCCTTGGCACACTTAGCTTGGAGCGCCCTCTTCTGGACCTGGGCTCCATGGCACCATCCGACCACCAAGGCAGTCAGACAAGTCTGATTTTCAAGTTCAAAAGCTGCTCTAATCTCCAATTCCAACTTCAGCACATCCTTCTTCTACCTCAGCCACTGAAACCCTGAGATGTTCTTTTTCAATATTTGTGCTATATTTTCAGGTTACACAGAACTCTTTCTCCTCTTTAAAAATGACTCCTTGGTTGCTATTTAAAAAAAAACAAAAACAAAAACAAAAAACACCCTCCTTAGATCTGATTTAAGCCACTGGGATTCCACTTAACATTGTTCACTGTCAGAAATACATTCATAACTTTGAATAAATGGGAACTAGGTCTAGAAGCCAAAGGAGAATGGCAAACAGTTCTCTGTGTCGTTACCGAATACACTGGAGCAATATATGCTTAAGATGAAGGCTTTCTGTCCCACTCTAGAAAGCTGTCAGAACCTTCAGTTAGCCTCATATTTCCTGAATTAATTAAACAAATATTTGCAAAGCAAATTGTATGTACATGCCAGGGAGTGTGCTAAGAGCTGTTTCACAATGGGGGACAAGGTGAGGGTAGTGTCCCTTTAATCAAACATGTGTGATAACTAGGTGGTGTTTTTATTGCAAAATGCTTGGCCATCTTTGAGTGTCATAATGGGTCACTGGAGCTTCAATGTTCTTTCACATTACTGTTAATCTATCATGTGCTACTACTATTAAATTTAACTAGGTTAATCCTCTTACTCAGAAATGCTTTCCCTCAAACTTCTTAAAAGGGACTATTCAAACCTCCAAGGAACATGCTCATGATGTGTTATGATGGGAAGGAGGAGGCAGGATGAAAGCAAACAGCGTTTGCAAACAGCTGCCTGTTTTCCTTGGAGCTGGGGTGGGTAGGGCTGAGGCCGGGCCCTGCTTGGATGTGGGAGCCTGTGGTTCCCTGGCACCATCTTCACAAAACTCTCCTGGGTGAGCACCAGGCCCATCGCCCACAACTTGCCCCTTGTCCTGTTCATCCACCAGACAGAGGAGAAGCACCGTTTGTTCCCTCTCTCTCTCTCTCCCCGCCCCCCCAACCCCTTTCTCTCTCTCTCAGGTATGGAAGCCCATAACCCATCTGCCAGACTGAGGGGCACCAGGCCCTGGGCAGGGCCAGCCCCAAAGAGGGGGGTGCTTCCATGTAAGCAGACCACAGCATTTAGGGAGTCAAAGTCAGCAATGACAGCACGGGGAGGAATGAGCCACGCAAGGTCATCCGAGAGAGATAAGGAAATGACGCAAGGCCACCCACCGGCTGTAAGGAGCCAAATCCCAACACGATTTCTAGTGAGATTCCACTAGTTACTTCTGCTCTGACTTTCTCTCAACTCCAGATGAACCTCTGAGCCGTAGATGTTCATTCTGCCTCCTTTCTCTTGGGTTCGTAACTGTAATCCTATGCTTCTTTGGGCAAGTCACGGATCCCTCTATTCTGTGATCCAAATTATAAAGGAACTTGGCTTTTTAAGAAAGCTAATTTTTTCTCTAAAATCTCTCCGGATCTCCAAGGGTGGGGGATGGATTCGGAATAACTGTAATCTGTGGGCTCTCCCCATCCTAAGTTCTGAGTTTTCAGGTGCCCTTTCCTCACTCTGTCCCACTAAATCCAGTACATTCAATTCAACTCACCAAATATTTACTGAGCTGAGTGCTGTGTTAGAAAAAGACCTGGACGGTGCCCTCAGGAAATTCACAGACCAAGGGATGAGAAAGATGAATAAACAAATCCTTTCAGGCCAGTATGGCAAGGGCTATGACAGAATTATCTAGCACTTTCAAGCCATTGCTCTTGCGGAGTTAGGGTCTGGAGGGACAGCCGGACGCTGATCAGAAAACTGCACACAGGAAAGCAGGATTTCAGTTCTGACCAGTACCCTCAAGGAGAGGCGGGCAGAGCCAACTGAGCTCTAATGGGGCATGCTGCTGGGCGGGAGGGGGTCCAGTAGGGCATCCTTGAAGAAATCATAGTTGAGATCTGAAAGATGGGTCAAGGAAGATTAGGTGTAGAGTGTAGGAGTAAACAGTGGCCCAGGCAAGGGGGAAGAGCTTGTGCAAAGGAACTGTGGCAGGAGAGCACAGTGATCCAAGGCAGCAAACCAACGCTGGTATGGCTAGAGCCCAGGGTGGGAAGGGGAGTGTGGGGTGGCTGGGCCAGAGAGGTCGGCAGGATCCCACATACTGTGTGGTCAGCCATGGCCTTGGCTCAATTCCTCATCTGTATCAAGGGATCAGACCAGCTCCCACCTGGTAGGAATCGGTGAATCCCGTTTAGCACTTAGGGGAGGATGCTCTCAGCACCAGCTGCTCTTACGTTGTACTCATCATCCTCATCATCTCACCAGGACGAGCCTGTGGATGAGGACCCTGTCGGCCCAGGTCGGATATTTCTTCTTAACACGACACTGCTTATGTGGGCACAGCTCCACAGAGGTCTCAGAGACCACAGAAATTAGCATAAATCCTATAAGGGTAACTGCTGGCTTTCTGGAGACATTCTGAATGAATGACCGGCTGGGCCACTGACCACAGGGCTTAAAAACAACCACCAAGAGTTTAGCCTCAAATACCCAGAAAAAACCGAGACAGAGGAAGGAGGACAGTGCCTCCTGAGAGAAAGTGGTCTATAAATGGAAAATTACACGGAAAGCAAACAAATCTTATTTGATGTGAACCCTTTTTGACTCTGTCTGGAAATCCAGGGCAGAAGGAAGTGGAAGGGACAGGGAGTGAGCAGGTGTGCCCAGGCTGAGGCTGCCTGCCGGGGACCAGTGGGTACTGTGACCAAGATGATGAGGAAGGGCTGGAGCCGGCTGCCAAGGCACCCACACCTCAGGCCAGACACTGGACAGACCCAGACGCTCCTGGGCTGCTTCTGAGCTGTGACGCATGCCTGGGCTGCAGATATTGGCCCAGGCTGTGGTGGGGAGCAGGGAGATGGGGGGGGGGCGGACAGGCAGGAAACACAGGAGAAACTTCAGGGGTGTGTAACAAGCAGAGCTGCATCTCCCACCTCTGTTTCCTAATGTGGGTTGTTGTAGCATTGAGGGGGATAACGTATCTAGTAAGTGCTCAGTAGATGTTACCCTCAACAACCAACTCTCTTCAGAGCAACTCAGAGCCTCCATTAACCATGAATTTCAGTTCCGGACCTACAAGCCGTTTGCTGCGTGGCTCGAGGAGATTTCTGAACATCTCAGTGCCTCATACTTCTCCTTAGAAGAGAATCGTGACCCTCTGATTTAAATGGCTCTACCTCAAAAACATTAACAATAACAAGAGGTAATGTTTGGTGACATGTTTTCTCTATGTGCCAAACGCTGGTAAGAATGTTCCTGGAAGGTTAGAGCCTCAGTACTAAAACCTGGAGTCAGAACATCTGGGTTCGAATTCCAGACAGTTCCTTTCCTGGATGTGTGGCCTTGACCCGTTATTTAACCTCCGGGAGCTTTCGTTTCTCCACCTGTCAGGGGAGGGGCAGGGGGTTGTTCATACTACTACCGATGTCACAGGTTTCAGGAAGGACTAGATGAGGTAGAGCAGAAGGAGGCGGTTACCAGGGTGGCTGGTAGCGAGCACTTAAAACGTCTATGCTTATCGTTATTTTTTTTTAAAAGATTTTATTTATTTATTTGAGACAGAGAGAATGAGAGACAGAGAGCACAAGAGGGAGGAGGTTCAGAGGGAGAAGCAGACTCCCTGCCGAGCAGGGAGCCTGATGTGGGACTCGATCCCAGGACTCCAGGATCATGACCTGAGCCGAAGGCAGTCGCTTAACCAACTGAGCCACCCAGGCGCCCCTATGCTTATCGTTATTACGAAGTCTCTTAGTCTCTGCAACCCAGAGCCCTGTATCTAGGAGACTGAGGCTAAGAAAAGGCAACATGCTCACACGATGGAATACTATTCAGCACTAAAAAGAAAAAAGAGCTATCGGCCAGGAAAACATGTGAAGGAAACTTACATCCATGTTACCGAATGAAAGAAGGCAATCTGAAAAGGCTACACAGTGTCTGATTCCAGCTATATGACATTATGGAAAAGGCAAAACTAAGGGATGAGAAAGGGACAGACCAAGGGATGTACGTCTAAGGAAGCAGTTAAAAGATCAGTGGTTGCCAGGAAATTGCCGAGAGGGAAACGAATAGGAAGAGCACAGAGGCTTTTTAGGGGAGTGAAACTATTCTGCATGATACTACAAAGGTGAAGACATGTCATCATATATTTGTCCAAACCCTTCAAATGCCCAGCACCGAGTGAGCCCGATATAAAACTATGGACTTTGGGAGATTAAGATGTCAGTGTAGATTTATGGCTATAACAAATGTGCTGCTCTGGCGGGGGCTGTTGCTAACGGGGGAGACTGTGGGGGGGGAGGGTCAGACAGGAACCCTCTGAACCTTCCTCTTAATTTTGCTGTGAACCTAAAAACTGCTTTTTTTTTTAATATAGATTTTGTTTATTTATTTGACAGAGAGACACACAGCGAGAGAGGGAACACAAGCAGGGGGAGCGGGAGAGGGAGAAGCAGGCTTCCTGCCGAGCAGGGAGCCCGATGTGGGGCTCGATCCCAGGACCCTGGGACCATGACCTGAGCAGAAGGCAGGCGCTTAACGACTGAGCCACCCAGACGCCCCTAAAAAAAATTTTTTTTTTCAAGATTTTATTTATTTGCCAGAGAGAGCACAAGCAGGGGAAGCGGCAGGCAGAGGGAGAAGCAGACTCCCTGCTGAGCCAGGAGCTGATGCGGGGCTTGATCCCAGGACCCTGGGATCATGACCTGAGCTGAAGGCAGATGCTTAACAACTCAGCCACCCAGGCGCCCCTAAAAACTGCTTTTAAAACGTAAAGTCTATTAATTAAAAAGAAAAAAACAAGTTAAGAGAGGCAGAGCTGGGACTCAGACCTCTGTATCTGAAGTGTAAGCCAGGGGTCTGGAACTCTGTCTCCAGCTGTGGTGGCAGATTTGGGCTCCTCTGGCTGATGCAAGTCACAGGAGAAAGGTGGGTTGAGATGCAGGGAGGAAAGTTGATGGGCACGCCTGGGTCAATTTTCCCTGGTCCTTGTCTGTGGATGGGACCCTACACGCCCTGCCTCTGGCCCCCTCGCCTCTCACCACTGGCCCTGCCAGGAAGGCGCTCACAGGGAAGAGGTGTAGATATTGCTGTGTCACCAAGGCCCCTGTGTTGACACACACTCAGCTCCTCCGTAGGGATAATCCGGGCCGTGTGCGTGCTATGAGAGCACGTGGATGTATTCAGCTATATATTTACACTTAAAGTTCAAAATGTTTACCCTTTGGGACTCAGCCCCCCACCTCCAACAATACAGGCACTCTCCATTATCCACCTAATACATTTCTAGAACCTGTGTCTTACAGCTGATTTTATGTGTTAATCATACTTTCCCATGAGAATAATGGAATGGCTGAGGGCGACATATTGAAGATCTCCATCCATGTGATATGAAAGCAACATCTGGTTACTATAAACCTCAGTTGTAGTTTCAATAATGGGGTATGATCCAAATTATAAAATGTGTACGAATGGATTACGAAGGGGGTGCTAAAGATTCACACTCACCACCACTATCCTCATTTGGTGACCACCTAAGAAGTTTCAAGCTCTGGGTTAAGCAGGTCATGTGCCTTAAGTCATTTGATCTTCACAAAATTCCTTTCAGTTAGGTACTATTATATATTGTAGATGACGACACTGAAGCTCAGAGAGGTTGTGTGACTTCCCAAGGGCACACAGACACTAAGCGGTGGACTCCACAGGATTATTTTTTAACTGCCATGGTCACCTGTGCTGGACTTTTGAACTTCCTGCATATATTATCCTGATAAATCTCCATGGATTTCCCCATCCTTTCTACTCCAAATGTCATGTCCTAGTCCAGCCCTCCCTCTGACCACCCCCCTCCACTCCCAACTCCTCTCAGAAGAACCATCTGTCTCTCAGGTACGTCCCAAACTGGAGGATGCCTCAGCATCACCTGGAGAGGGTTAGTATAGTGTAGACTCAAAAGGTCTGAGGCAGGGCCCAGGAATCTGCATTTATAACAAATGTCCCACGCAATTCTAATGTCGGTGTTCCTTGGATCATACTTTGAGAAACACTAACTGGCAGGTTTCCAGGGGAAATTAATTTTTCTTATTTAAAGCATCTGTTAAAGTGATTTGCAATGTTTATAGCAGCAATGTCCACGATAGCCAAACTCTGGAAAGAACCCAAACGTCCAGCAACTGATGAATGGATAAAGAAGATGTGGTATATATACACAATGGAATATTGTATAGCCATCAAAAAGAATGAAAATTTGCCATTTGCAATGATGTGAATAGAACTAGAGGGTATTATGCTAAGCAAAGTTAGTCACAGAAAGACAAGTATCATGATTTCACTCGTATGTGGAATTTAAGAAACAAAGCAGATGAACATAGGGGAAGGGAAGGAAAAATAAAATAAGATGAAAACAGAAAGGCAGACAAACCATAAGAGACTCTTAACTATAGGAAACAAATGAACTCTTAACTATAGGGAATAAACTATAGGGTTGCAGGAGGGAAGGTATGTGGGGGGGATGGGGTAACTGGATGATGGGCATTAAGGAGGGCACTTGATGTAATGAGCACTGGGTGTTATATGCAACTGATGAATCACTAAATTCTACCCCTGAAACTAATAATACACTATATGTTAGTTAAATTGATTTTAAATTAAAAATTTTTAAAAATAAAACACCTGTTAAAAATATAAATGGTTGGGGTGCCTGGGTGGCTCAGTCGGTTAAGTGTCTGCCTTCGGCTCAGGTCATGATCCCAGAGTCCTGGGATCACGCCCCGCATCGGGCTGCATGCTCAGCGGGGAGCCTGCTTCTTCCTCTCTCTCTGCCTGCTGCTCTGCCTACTTGTGCTCTCTCTCTCTGTCAAAGAACTAAATAAAATCTTTAAAAATATATATATATATATATAAATGGTAAAAAATTCAGAAAGTTCAAAAGAGGGGCACCTGGGTGGCTCAGTCAGTTAAGCATCTGCCTTCAGCTCAAGTCATGATCCCGGAGTTGTGGGATCGAGCCCCACGTCAGGTTCCCTGCTCGGCAGGGAGTCTGCTTGTCCCTCTGTCCCTCCCCCCAACTCATGCTCTCTCTTTCTCTCTCAAATAAATAAATAAAATCTGAAAAAAAAAAAGTTCAAAAGAGTAGACAGTAAAAAATATATCTCTCCATGTACAAGGTTGTTCAGAGCAACAGTTTCAATGAGAGTGAAAAACTAACATACCTGTTTGTCCCTACAGAATATATGCAAATACAGTGTAGGCTATTTGTAAGACCAGAGCTTACTTACAGAGTTTACTTACATAATATTTGTTGATGTATCTGTATGGGCGTATACAAATGGAGATCTCAGATGCTCAGAAGCATCTGCAGAACCAGAGAGCACACGGTTTATGTGCATTACACACACCCCTAAATTCCTAATAGTAGTTGCATCAGAGGAAGAGAGAAATATTATGTAAAAGGAAAATGGGAACTCCAACTTCCTCTCTGATGTTTTATTTTATATATAAAAAAGACCCGAAGAGGGGCGCCTGGGTGGCTCAGTCGTTAAGCGTCTGCCTTCGGCTCAGGTCATGATCCCAGGGTCCTCGGATCCAGCCCCACATCGGGCTCCCTGCTCAGCGGGAAGCCTGCTTCTCCCTCTCCCACTCCCCCTGCTTCTCCCTCTCCCACTCCCCCTGCTTGTGTTCTCTCTCTCGCTGTGTCTCTCTCTGTCAAATAAATAAAATCTTTAAAAAAAAAAAAAAAGATCTGACGTAAATTTGAGAAAATGTTAACATTTGTTAAATCTGTGTAGAGTGTACACAGGTGTTTCTTATTATTTTTTGTTTGTTTTTCTTAAATAAAAAAGAAAGCTGCCCCTGGCTCCCCAGTTCACCCAGTTTCCTTCCCTGAAGGCAGCCTGTTATTTTTCCTTTGTCCCTGTCTAGGTCAGCCTCAGCATTAACAAGCACCTGAGTCTCATCTACATTCTTCATCTGATTCTCTCCTACCCACTTCAAGACCTGGTCTTATTAAATTCTCTTTGGATCTTCAATCTATTCAGTCCCTTTTCCTGCAGGCTTCTTCTTGACAAACATTCTCAGGTCTCTCATTTTAGAAAAGCTGCTCTCCCATCTTACTCCCTCAAGACACGAATTTTCTTTTGGTGGGATCCCAGTTGTTCCCAGGAGGGTGGTGTGGGCTCACCATCCCCAGCTTCTTACGCTGACTCAAGCCTCTTGTCTCCTCTCCTGGCTCCCCCATCCACCCATCTCCGGAGACAGACTCAAGACTTTTCTGCAAATCTGATACATTTGGCGGTCCCTTTCTTGACCTTGTTCCCTGCCCATACTTTTGGAAGCACTCCTTATCAGTCTCTTTTCTCACTTCCACACCTCAGCTCACCTCCTCTCGTGCCATCCCGGGCCTCTCCCATGGCCCACCAACTCTGTCTGCTTCTCTTCTCTCTTGTTTTTCTCTCCATTGACGACCTCACCAAGCCCCTAGACGCCAACCCTCAATGCGCATTTTGGGGAAGACACCCACTTCCTCTTGAATTCTCTTCCTGTGGCTTCAGAACCACCTTTCCAACTGTCTTGAGGGTCATGCCCACCTCAAAATCCTACAGATAGAGCAAATTCATCCTGCCAAGTTCAAAGTACTTACACAGAGTACGTAATTCTGTATTTCTGCTAGGTCAGTTCTTCCTAAATTTAATACGCATACAAGTCAACCTGGGGCGTCTTGTTGAATGGCAGATTCTGGTTCTCTAAGTCTGGGGTGGGGCCTGAGAGTGTGCATTTCTAACAAGTACCTGGGTGATGCCTGTGGGACCCCACACACAAATAGTAAGATGCTAGAGAGCTTTCCATTCTCCAGGTCAGGGCTCTCAACTCTGTCTTAAACTTAGAACTACCTGCAGCTCATGCTAGGTGTAACATGGTTTAAAAATATGCACATGGTTAGAAGATTTAAATTAATTAACTCTTCTTTTGCCTGGCCCTGGCCCAGATAAATGAATCAGAATTTCTGGGTGCGTGGCCTGGGCCACCTGCGTTTCAAGAATAACTACTAAGTACCTGGGCAGGCTAGGATTATGGGAAAGACTGAAGGGACAGTGGTAAGACAAAGCCCCTGCGGGGCCTACCTATTAGTGGAAGTGGTGGTGATGAAACAGGAAAACAGACATCAATATTGAAGAGCATTTCAGGTTAAGTGCTAAAAAGGAAAGAGTGGAGTTCCAAGTAGAAAAAAATCTGAAAAGGGGCTGCTTTAGTTAGGGTGGTCAGGAAAGGCCCTTGTGCAGAGAGGACATTTGAGCTGAGAAATGGACATGTAAAGGTCTAAGGACAGAGAAGCATTTCAGGCTGAGGGAACAGTAAACACAAATGTACTGTGGCAGATCCATGCTTGGTGAGGAAAAGAAGGAAAGCGAGTGGTGTAGGTGGAGCACAATGAGCAAGGGAGGAGCAGTGAGGGATGAGTCTTCGGGAGGCTAGAGGCTGATCATGAGCCTGCGGAGCACCATCTTCCCAAGGACAGAGCAAGAGTAAGCCTCTAGAAGGTTCTACCCAAGCAAAGCCCTGTAATCAGACTTAAGCAAGCTGCTGTAGGAGGCCAAGGGTAAAAGCAGGATGCAGGTGTGAATGGTGGCTTGGAAAACAGTGGGAGTAATGGAGAACCCAGAAGAGGGCAGACAGAGGATAAAGCCTGGAACAAGAAAAAATAGAACTTGCTGACGAATGAATGGAATGGGCTTACATGAAGTAGAGACATAAAAGGACTTCTCTGTTTTTCAGCTGAGACATCAGGGACATTTACTAAGATTTGAAATATTTGAGAAAGAGAGGCTGAGGGGCTGTGTGGGGGAAATCAAGTTATGTCTGGGTCATCTTAAGATAATTACTGGACATCCAAGTGGAGATGCTGAATAGGAAGTGGGATTTAAGATCTGTCTAGATATCTTTCCAGCCTTATTCCTCACCTTCAAGAACCCATTATATATGAGCCAGTCCTAATTCAAAGTGTCCTGATTCCAATTCTCACTATGCATTTTCCTAACTCTGTTCCTTCCTATGCTGTATCCTCTGTCCAATGTACCTTCGATCTTGGCCTTTTGAGACCCTAGTCCCACATTACAAACCATCTCAAGTCATCACTGTTCCCTAATATCTCTGTCATCAGTGAGCTGTGCCTCCTGGGGACTCCCATAAACCCTGATGCCTTGTTTGTGACATCTGTCACATTTTCCCCCCATGAGCTATTTGTGTGCATTTACCTGCCCTGCTGGGCTGTAAGTCCCTGGAGGGCAAGGCTTGCCTCCTATTCTTTTACTGTATCCTCCATGATATCCAGAAATACATCCAGCACATAGAAGGCTACTCATTAGAAGTGTTGAATAAATGAGGATTGGGACATGTTCTGAGATGATCACCTGAGGTTAATCTAGTCATCAGTGATCAAAGGTGACAGGTTTTCTTAACCCTGGAGGAACTGATGACTGCTGAATCTCTGGGTCATTGGTATAGAACCACCTAGTATGATGCTGAAACTCTTGACACACGTATGCCATTGCTTCTCTCTAAGTAGTAATGCATGCTTTAGGCCAAGAGTATATCCTTTTTAAAAAGTCTGAATCTCATGTGTGAACTCACTAAAGACGCCTATTGTTGGAAAAGCTGGTGGTATGTTCTTTCCCAAGAGAAAAACTCCCTTTGTAATTATCACCACTGCTGCCCAAGGCCCAAGTTGCTAAGACTGGACCGTGATCCACTTTGCTTTCTGTGGGGGCATGTCTATTACACTGGGGCACTGGAAAAACTGGTGTTGAGCCCAGTTCAGTTTATATAGATAGCCTCATGCTCAATTTGTCCATGAGGCTTCATTATAATCAGATTGATTTATTATAGCGCATTTTGCCTCATGGCGTGCAAGGCATGGATTGTGTACTGGGGAAGAGAGAATGACAGGTCAGATATTAAACAGTGGGCTCTTGGTACACAAGCTGGCAGACACTGAGAAAGTAAGAGAAAAACAAGACAGAAATGGAGAGTAGTGGCCATGAAGGGAGGCTGGGGTGTGGCCAGAGCTCATAGGGCACTATAGGTAAGGGATCACTCCTGCAAGAGGGGCATGGGGGCTAAGTGAGATTAACAGAGAAATAAAATAAGAAAGGATGGAGAAGTAATGGAGGCTGGGGGAGGAAAATGGTCAAAGAACGTTGTCAGTTCCCACAGCGATCATCTACTGAGTGTTGATTATGTGCCAGGCATTGTGATGAAAGCTTTACACAGATTGTCTGATTTACTTTTCCCACAACCTGTAGTAGATACTATTTAACCCATTTTACAAATGAGGAACTTGAGGATCAGAGAAGTTAAGTAACTTACTCAGGGTTGCAGAGCTAGAATAGGCAAGCTGGGATTCAGACCCAGGTCTGTTGGACACCAAAGCCTATGTTCGTAACAACTGTTTTATACTACCTGCTGATATGGACGGAGGGGCATTTCCTCCCACCAAGCCTGCTGTAGGCTGAGAAACACAGTGTCTTCCAATACTCCAAAGAGCAAGGTACTGAGTGATGAGCTAAGTTAGAGGTGTTGTTAAAAAGCCCTGCTATGACTGAGCTGTCTGCCGGGGCTGAGGGTGCTCAGGGCGGAGATGCTCTCATCCATCATCAGGGAATACTCACTCCATTGTGTCGGGCCCCACCTAAATGTTTTTTTATTGTCTGCTCTTCACCATGAGTAATGCCACTTTCCATTTTAAGCTGGGAGCTTCAGGAGATGACCGTGTTATAAGCCAGAGTTTAAAGCTAAGGGCTGCCTGGGGATTACTCACCCACTTCAAGACGTGGCCAACATCTCACCCTCCCACTCAAGATGCTGCTGGAATATCCTCTTCCTTGCCAAAGCCTAAAGGAAATCTGGCTTCCCCTAGAATCAGACTGGGAATGGTGCCAGGTTATCAGAGAGCTGGCAAGTTAACTAATTCTCCAAGTGAAACTACTGTGGTTGGTCTGGTCCCTGCCTGTGTGGTAAAGTTTACTTGCTTATTCATTCATGTGGCATAGGCTGAGGGCCTACTATGTACCAGGCACTCTGTTCCGTGATAGAGATACTACAGTGATCTAGATGGCTTTAGTCCTCGTCCTCAGGCCGTTAACAGTCTGGGGAAGATGAGCAGTTATAACAAGATGTCATAACCAGTAGAGTGTAAGAAATGATAGGACGTGAGGAGCTCAGAGAGTCTGAAGCACTCACAGCTGAAGGATTTATGCCAGGGTAGGAGCTGACTGGGTTTCTTAATTGTAAGCAACCAAAACTGACTTTGACTGCTAATAAACAGAAAGAGAATTTAGAGAACCTGGGGTTGCCCCAAGAATCACTGGGAAGGTGTGGTGGTCCAATATCACAGGAAGGGTGTAGCCAGACCAAGACCCTGGGGGGTGGGTAATCCCTCAAATAGGGGATGTGGCTTCAGATACTGGGCAGTCAAAAGGATGACAAATGTCCAGGACAGCAGGTAGAAGTAAGGAAGGTAGGGAGGAGAAGCCTGTCTCAGAATGACCTAAGATAGTCTGAGTCACAGAAACCAAAAGGAACAGCTTAAAGAGTGTGCTGGCTTATTGAGGGAAGCAGGCAATGGGGCCAGGCAGCCAAGCTCCCAGGGGTTTCTGTAGGGAGTGAAGTTTGCTGCTCAACCAGACTTTGAAGCTTCTGTGGGGAAACAGCCCTGTGGCAGCAGGTAAGGAGGAACTGTATTCTAAGCCTTTCCCTTTTGTTTTTAGGGCTCCTGGGGCCATTCTGGAAGGCCCCAGTTCTCAAAGGATGCCTTGAACTTATAAAAACCAGCTAAATCAGAAGAACATTCTCCATATCATAGTTGGAAACGATGACAGAGATAAGCCAAGGAGATAATAATGATAATAGCCAATGTTGACTGCTTGTGCTAACATGAGCTTACATGCATTATTTCATTTACTCCTCATAATAAGCCTATTAGTTTACAGACAAACAGATGGAGGCACAAAGATTATAGATGACTTGGCCACGGTCCCATGGTCAGCAGATGGTGGAGAGGGATGCAAATGCAGATCTGCTTTACTGTAACTAGAGTCTGCTGACAGGAGCCACAAGAATGGAAAGGTCAGAGAAAGAAAAGTGAGAAATCATTTTTTTTTTTTCTGTGCCAAGTGTATCATAAGAGACTGGAAGCCTAGTCCCTTACCTCTTACCTCTTGCATCAGTACCACGTTGAATCTTAAGGATCGCCCCTGCTCCCAAGCAAGAAATTTTCAAATTTTATCTGAAGGGGAAAAGACCTGTTTTCTAGAGGGAGTCTTGAGTAAGGAACTTGTAGCAGTAAAGTCAAGGTATTGACCCCTAGACTACAGCAAGAGCTATATACAACCTTTTTAATGGATTTTTAAAAGTAGAAATTTCTCTAATTATACAAATAATATATGGTATTTGTGAAAAAATGAGGGAAATATGGAAAAATAGAAAGAAGAAAACAACAGTCATCTGTAACCTCCCCATTCGATGATGGCTGTTGTCACATTTGTGTGTGTGTGTAATTTGTACTCTCACTTTCCAATGCATATATATGTCGTACTGTCTTGTAAAATCAGTTCTCATATCTGAAATAATTGTTATTTGCCTTGATTTCATCCTTTTCCTCAAGGAAAAAGTGTATCAGAGTGCTCCATTTTGCAAATCTACTAAGTGAATATCAGTTCACAGAGTAGAGCATGGTATGTAATGCAAGCCTGTTTGTTCAAATAAGTGTGTAGATGACATGGGGCTCCCTGGGATGCACTGCATACAGTGTTGGTGAAAAGGCCTAGTTCTTTAAGGAGGACTTGGTTGTTCATCATTCACTGACATTTCCAACCAGTAAGCATTACCTGAAAAATGTCTACTATACTGAGTAACCTCATCATTTATTAGATAACTATTTATGTATCAGGAGAGATTTATTTCATCATCTACCATATGGATAACATTCAAACACGTTACATAGACAGAAACCAGAAGAGCGGTTTCTAGGACTGAGCTCCAAGTGGAATCCTGGTTCTGTCTGATCCCACTTCCCCTTCTCAAGCCTAGGGGACCTCGTCTCCTTCGACATCCCTGCCAAGGTGGTTCAAAGCCCCCCAGTCCAGCACACACAGGAACTTGGCTTTCTCGGGCAGGCATGCAGCTGGGCCTCTCCAGTCCTCTCTGAGTATCTCATCTGGGAGCCCACCTGGCTCAAGCCAGCCCACAGCCAGGTCTGGTAGACTGCGGCTGTTGTCAGCTCTTGGCACACCCAGTGCCATCCATCTCTCGTCCTTTTCTCCCACTCATCGAGACAAAGTCCCACCAGTTCAGGAGCCCTGCGTGCTTCCTCTGTGCAGCCCAGACGTCTGTTTTGAGTTGAGAGTCAGTGGCCGGTCAAGCGCCTGCACAATGCAGCTGGATTTGTTGATGTAAACAAAGGAGCTTGCATGGGAGTTTTCTGACCCCGAAAAGGCCCCACAGGACGATCCCCTCGGGCCTCCGTCAGGATTTTAACCTTGTCCAAGGGGACAAGGAAAATGAACTTGAGTTTAGTTAATGAGCTACAGCCGAGAGAGAAGCAAAGCACTTGGGCCCTCTCTTTCCTTCGCTGTCTCCATGTAACCCTGTTCTCACTGGGCCATTCCTCAGCCTGAACTGAGGCTGGATCACTGCCGGGCGAGCCATGTGGGGCTCTGGGGAGCCACGGGTTAGCCGGCTCCTCTGCTCGTGGCGGACACTTTCCTTCACACCCCCAGTGCAGGGCTCCCTTCCCCCCTTGCTTTTTTCGCTTTGTGTTTCCATGCTTCGTTAGATTTTATCTTTACTTACAAAAGCAAACAGTTCATACCTAAATTTATGTTTTAACAGTTAATCATCTCTGGCCCCACCATCTATTCTACTTTTTAGCTCCATGAAATTCCTGGGGTCCTCTTCACATAGGACATTTGCAAACAAAAAAACTAAATGATAATTCAGTTCGAAAGACCTCCTAACTCTGGGAGTGACTGAATTTCTTCATTGCTCAAGAATGAAGTTTTTTCATCAATGAAACCGAGAATAATGGTATGCTCAAGTGCCACCCCATGAAATCATGAGATAACATCTAGGAAGCACTTCATAAGACAGTACAAATTAATTAGACTTTATAGTTATATACTTATTTTTTTAATTTCCTAACATGCTATGTTTTGATCATGCTTACTTTTACAATTACCTTCTGTTGCAACTGGTGCTGGTTATATATTTCCAGTAGTGATACCAAATTTCCATGTGATATAAATTCCAGTTTGAACACTAACTCAACTTTAAACATACTAATTAAATGATAATTAAAGATAAATTCAAGCTGCATAAATCTAGATTAATCAGGACAAATCGTTCTGTATATATGGAAAATGAACCCACTGGAAGAAAAGAAATGACCAAGGAAATAAGAAACCCCAACCAACCCCTAAATCAACCAACTACCCAACCAGGCAGCAGAAATCTCAGAGTAAACATGGACATCTGTGGCACCGTGCAAGATGATTTTCTTTCTTTTTTTTTTTTTTTAAAGATTTTATCTATTTGACAGAGAGAGGCAGTGAGAGTGGGATCACAAGCAGAGGGAGAGGGAGAAACAGGCTTCCCACTGAGCAGGGAGCCCGATTTGGGGCTTGATCCCAGGACCCTGGGATCATGACCTGAGCCGAAGGCAGATGCTTAATGATTGAGCCACCCAGGCGCCCCACGTACAAGATGATTTTCAATGGCTCTTTACCACCAACAAGACCAAAACAGCCAAATTAGGCATTTAGTCTTCATGGCCCTGCTTCTTCCTGTGCCCCCCACAACTTGCTTTTCTTATCCTGCCATCCTCACTGGAAAGCCTCAGGCATCTGACATTCTCGACTAGAACCATCTGGGTGTGGGTCTCCCTCAAGAATTCTATGCTCCAAATTACCATTTGCCCAAATCATGACTTTTTTTTTTTAAGATTTTTTTTTTAAAGATTTTATTTATTTATTTGACCAGAGAGATACAGCAAGAGAGGGAACACAAGCAGGGGGTGTGGGAGAGGGAGAAGCAGGCTGCCTGCCAAGCAGGGAGCCCGATGTGGGGCTCGATCCCAGGACCCTGGGATCATGACCTGAGCTGAAGGCAGATGCTTAACAACTGAGCCACCCAGGCACCCCTTTAAGATTTTATTTATTTATTTATTTATTTATTTGGCAGAGAGAGAGACAGCAAGAGAGCACAAGCAGGGGGAGCGGCAGGCAGAGGGAGAAGCAGG
This sequence comes from Mirounga angustirostris, assembly GCF_029215605.1. Taxonomy (NCBI): domain Eukaryota; kingdom Metazoa; phylum Chordata; class Mammalia; order Carnivora; family Phocidae; genus Mirounga; species Mirounga angustirostris. The sequence goes on along the minus strand of NW_026991715.1, from coordinate 36,308,830 downwards.
CTCCCCGCTGAGCAGAGAGCCCGACATGGGGCTCCATCCCAGGACCCTGGGACCTGAGCCAAAGACAGACGCTCAATTGACTGAGCCACCCAGGTGCCCCAAGACTCTTTAAAATAGGTATGTTTTTAAAATATTAGCCAGAAATCTTAGTTATCCAAATTAATAAATGTCAGCAAATATCCACTGAGCATCTACTAAGTGTGAGACAAGAGTGTGTCCATGGGAGAAGGGAGAGCATAAGATCCAATTCCTGTCCTCAAGGAGTTGAAAAGTCACTAGGGAGGCCAACCAGAGGATGCAAATAACTATAATTGATGGGTAGAATGTAGTGACTGCCACAAACAGCGCCAGCCAACACGCTGCAGGAGGAGACAATGAATTTGAACTTGGTGAGGATCAGGACAGGTTCACAATGGAGGCAGCACTGGCCCTCAGAGAAGCATTTGTCCTTTGAAAAGATTCTATTAACTCTTGTGGCTCCCCAGTTGGTGAATTATTTTGAGTCCTGTGCCTATTCTGGGCTAACAACTGGAAGAAAGCTTAGCATCCTGACTTTTCTTCCCCGAAATGCGCCAGCTCCTTGCTCCAGGGGATCACGCAGTCTCCTCCAGCCAGTGAAACACACTGGGACACATGGGGCTCTGCACACGTCCCTGACCCCACCCACTGAATTCCTGCTCATCCTCAAAGTTTGCAGCTCAGTGTGACCTCCTCAGAGACACCCGGACCACTCTCCCCCTGCTGATGCACTCCCGCTCTCCGGCCACTGGTATCTGATTTCAATGGACAGAGAGAAGAATTGGCACTGTTTCAGATTATCTTAGCTGCTCACTTCTTTAAAAATGCAGTATCTCCCCCTACAGGAGAAAAAATAGACAAGAAAGCGGGAACTTGGCTTTTCTATTGCCTCTGTGTCCTCCGTGCCTGATAAATCATAGTATTTAGTAAGTATTGGTTGAATGAATTAATGAATAGTAATAGATCAACTCATCCCTTCCCTGGTTTTTTTCATCTCTCTGATCTGTTATTTTTGCGGGGAGAGATCAATGGTTTTAGAAAATATGTAGGATTAATGTCATACTGATGTAATCAATCAAAAATATTCATACTTGGGACCGCCTGGCTGACTCAGTCAGTAGAGCATGCGACTCTTGGTCTCGGGTTGTGAGTTTGAGCCCCACGTTGGGTGCAGAGATTACCTAAGAATAAAATCTTTAAAAATCTATTCACCCTGGGGCTCAGGATGGCGACTGGCAATTAGCACAGTTTCTTGGGCTTTGGTTCATGAGACGTTTTCTGCACAGTGCAGGTCTTGTCAGCAAAACCCACACGCTGAGCAGCACAATACAGCTCATCACCCCACTCCCGCCCTCATTCCTTTCAGCAACTATTTAGGAAGCACGTATTACGTACCATGACGTGCAAGGCACTGCAGATACAAAGCTGAGCGTCACAGACAAGGGCTCTGCCCTAATGGAGCAAAGTGGAGAGGGAGAAAGAGTCCACGAAACAGCACCAGTGAAGAACAGAGGGATAAGGGGCACCCCACCCTCACCCCCACCGGAGGGCTGGGCCTGCTCCTGGGGCTGGTCGTAAAAGAAGGCTTATTTGAGTAACATTTGAGGCGAAGTCTGAAGAAGAAGTAGGAATGTGCTGGGGGTGGGAGGCAACGTTGGCAAAGAGAGCTCCAGGCCAAGGGAAAAGCAAGTTCAAAGGCCCAGAGGTGAAAGCAAGCTTGGCACATTTATAAAATGGAAGCTCACTCTTGTTAGAGGCGCCTGAAGGGTCCGATGCCAGGGAACATGGGCCTTTTTATTCAACACCAAGACCAAGAGAGCATGGAGGCAGTGTGGGTCACTGACTGTGCCTTGGGAAATGCCTGGAACGTAAGCTCCATGGGGTATGGACACTGCCAGCTTTATTCACCATATGAGAATGGGGCCAGGAACACAGCAGGGTCTTAATAACCATTTGCTGAGTGAATGAATGAAGCGCCCTAAGATGATCTCAGCTGTCTCCTCTAGTGTCACCAGGCCCCAAGGCATCATAAGACTGGGAGGCGTCTTGAGAGCTGGCTGGTCTGCTCCGCCCCCTCAGGCTGTCTGACCTGCCCTGAAAACTCTCAGAGGGGACACTATCTTGTGTATTTTATGAAGAATAGTGGCATGACTCGGAAATTCAGTTCTGAGGTCATACACATGCAACTGAGGGACAGACGATCTGTCCAGTCATTCGGTGAGTCACAGCAGGATGGACAGGAGCAGGGACAATAGTCCTTAATGCTCCGACTGGCAGGTCAGGTAGCGAGGGCACTCTGGCTCCCCAGCATTATCTGTCCTCTGTTAAGATGCCCTGGTGCCTCATTTCTCAATCTGCGAGTGAAGATCAATGAGACCCACATTCTCAAAGCAGCGCCCTCAAACGCGGAAATTGTATTTTCTGGTATAGCTGGCAGACCCAAGTTTCTCTCACCTCTCATTACCTCTCAGCCCTGGCTGACTGCTGCCGTCTCTCCCAGAGAAGGCCACTGCGCCTGTGATCCAGGATATCCTGGCTCGGAAGCTGGGAAGCACAGACACCACATCTGGCCTAGGCCCACATCACTCACCCTATCTGAGGGGCCGCTGCCTCTCACTTGGGCTACTGCACCTGTTCCCTGCTTCTGCCTCACCTCCCCGACTTCTCCACTAAGCCCCCAGAGTGATGTTTTTAAAAAGCTAATCTGATCATGTCACACCCCAGCCCGCACTGCTCAGTGGTTTTCCACAGTCCTTCAGAGAGAAGTCTCCAGGGCTCTGCATGGCCTGACCCTGCCATCTCCAGCCACAGCCATCTCTCCTCATCCACAGCAGGCTATTTTCTCCCCAAGTGAAACATGCTCTTCCTGCACTCAGGACCTTTGCACAAGCTCTTCCTGCTACCTTCTTTTCCCTACTCACTAGGAATATAAATTCCACTTCTTCTAGGAAGTCTTCCCATCTCTCAGGCTCTGTAGGTCACCTATTATCTAACTTCCATGGTACCCTGGACTTCACTGCAACACTCAGTTCACTGGGAATCCCTTTTATGGTGGGCCTTCCCCACTCGAATGCAAACTTCAGGAGGTCCTCGTTGTGTCTGCCTTATTCCCCACTATATTCCTCATGTCTGGCACAGCGGAAGCTCATCAAGTGAATAAATGAGGACTCCAATCTTGGAACTCTCGGGAAACACTGGACCAATTAAAATAGGAGGCAGAGAGAAACGGAAACAAAACAGAACCTCATTACATTGCTAAGCTAAATGACCCCCCTGCCCCCCTCCCCGGAATCCTGATTTCATCTTATCATGGGCGTGTATATTGTGACTAGGCCTCAGTTCATTCTTCAGAACTGGTTTCTGGTTCGGATTGGAGACATATGGGCCTCGCCACCATGTGCCACCATGGTCAGTAGCCGGGGCTCTGTGACAATCCAAATCAAGTCAAGATGCACTGCCTGTGGCCTGTGCCCTCCAATGCAGAGACAAACAGCCCTCCTGTCCCAGCCTCACACAGCAGAACAAGGCCAGAAGGACCTGGAGCCTTCACTCGTTTTGTCTTACCTTCTGTCTTATTTTCTTCCCCCCAACAAGGACAAACAATAATTCAGTAAAGGAAATATGAGTAATGGAAAGAAAGAGAAAAAAATAAACATATCAAAATGGGCAGTGTCCCTTGGGCCACTGCTTTTAAAGAAAACAAGGAGAGTCGATTTGGAGATATTTCAGTAACTTTGGAGAAAAAAGGAGAAAAATAATCAAGCTGGCCTCTCCCTTTCTAGGCTGGATTCCTTCTCTCTCTCTTGATGTAGAAAGAAAGGATTTCTCAGGCCAGGGGTTGTCACTCTGGCATGCATCAGAATCCCGTGGGGAGATGTGTTGAGCTTGCAGGGGCCAGCCCCAACTCAGGTCCAGTGAATGAAAACCCCTGGGGGAGGGGCCCTCACAGGATCACCCCTCCACCCCTGCAGGGAGGGCCCTCTCCGAGGAACAAAGCTCAGGAGGCAAAGGCAGAGTTATGCCCTGTGCCCATTGACGTAAGGTACAGCTCAGGTAAGGAACACAGATGTGCTCCTGGGGTCCCCAGAGTCAGGTACTGAAAAGCTTGTTCAGGGGCGCCTGAGTGGCTCAGTTGTTAAGCGTCTGCCTTCGGCTCAGGTCATGATCCCGGGGTCCTGGGATCGAGCCCCACATCGGGCTCCCTGCTCGGCGGGAAGCCTGCTTCTCCCTCTCCCACTCCCTCTGCTTGTGTTTCCTCTCTTGCTATGTCTCTGTCAAATAAATAAATAAAATCTTTAAAAAAAGAAAGAAAGAAAGAAAGAAAAGCTTGTTCAAAGTAAATGGAAAAGGCCTAAGAAAATCAAAAGAATTAGTGCAAAACATACAGCTTTATGAAACAATGAGCAATCAACCTGTGGACCCCTGGTGAGTCTTACCCTGTTTTGGTTAAAAACTCAGCAGAGGCTTTGTTACCTGGATCTCAGGAGTTGTGAAAGGAAAGCAAAGTCCTCTAAGCAAAGCAACCACTTCTCTCCGCTATGGAAGGGTGGAGTCGGAGTGCCTTAGAGAAAGCCAAGCAGCCTTTACAGTGCGTCCCTCCCATGGCAGGAAAGGATGAGGGGAGCAGGGGACAACACAGCCCAAACCCAGGGGGGAGGCTGGTTCTTTTGCGAATTCCCAAGCTATGAAAGACAGTCATGATCCCATTTGTGGTGAGCTCATCACTTGCTAGGTACCGCGCACTATTTGCTTTCCATGCTCTTACCAAATGTGATCTTTACAACAACCCTGTGAGTAGGTACCGTTCACGCGAGGAAACCGATTCAGAGAGCATGAGCGACTCGCCTGCAGTCACACATCTATCTATAAAGGGGCGAGTCGGAGATAATATCCGTCAGTCTGAATCACAGTGAGTTCTTAACTTGTATCTTGGCTGTCTCTTATTTTAAAGACAAGGACGGACACCATTTGGAATGTGACATGAGCAAGAATTCTCAGTTGTCTGCCATTTTTATTTGGCTGGGCCAAGCCTCACCTCAACCTGGGAGATGAACCAGGTTCTTATTTCAGTAAGTGTTACTGACGGCCTTCAATACATTGTGCTCTGCAGCAGGTACAAAAGCCCCAGATTTAATAAGTGGAGATGAGGTCCCCCTTGCAAGAATTTACTGTAAATTTACAAATTTACAGCGTATTAAAGAGACAGACATAAAACACTGACAGGTAGTTTTACCAGAGGTCTGGGAATTGCTGCATCATACAGAGTCACTGATGCCTGGAGATTTAGAGAGGAGGTGAGCTTTGAACAGAGGTCAGGACTGGTTTGTCAGCTGAGAGGTAAGGGTGGTGCAGCAAAGGACGAAAGCAGCCAAGTGTCAGTCAAAAGACAACTCTGCCTCAGGCCATTCTGCTCCCCCTTAGTCTGGGCCCAGCGGAGTCTGGCAAGTTCCCAAGCTCACGCTGGAAAAGCAACCCTTGGCTTGGGTCACGTGTCCAGTAAATGCCTGCAGTGAAATCCCAAGAAGGGTGCTATGCATCCTCAGAGCACCTTGAGGCAAGGGGAGCAAGGCTCTCATTTTATGAGGTGACTTTGAAACCAAAGTCAGCAGGTCCAAAACTTTCCAAATAATTTCTCCTCTACCTTGAAGAGCAGACATATAAATCAGAAAGGAAGCACATGTAAGCCAAGGAGTAAAAATGGAAATTAAACCCATGATAGGTAGAAACTTTCAGAATATTTTGAGTAAAAACCTTAACAATATGCACGTGCTTTCCCCCGCAATTCCACGTCCATAAATCCTCCCAGGGGGAGGGGAGGGTGCAAGGCATGGGGTGCAAGGATGACTATAGCAGTTTTGTTTATAATAGTGACAAACAGTACACAACCAAGTGTCCAACAAGAGAAGATTAGCTCACAGAATTCAGCATGTCCACAAAACAGAATCCTATAATCCTCTGTAGCCATTGCAAATGGAGATGTAGATTTATGTTTATTAATGAGGGAAACAGTCCTAATGTATTTAGTCAAGTCTGGTTATAAATAAGCAGATTATAAAACTATACATATATATTTTTTTTTACAAAATGGAATCATGTGATTCTACTTTCTCCAGACCAATCCTGAATCAATTGAATAGAATTGAAATCATATGGAATAAACTCTCTGATCACAGTGTAATTAACCTAGATATCAAAAACCTTAAGATAACTAGGAAAACTGCAAATATTTTCAATTAACACACTTTGAAATAATCCATCAAAAGAAAATGTATAGGGTAAGGAGAATTTATAGAGTAATTTAAACTGAACAATATAACAAAATATAGCATATGAAAATTTGGGGAGGCAACTAAAACAATTATTAAAGGGAAACTTTTACCTTTAGCTGCTCATATTAAAGAAAAATTTAAGGCCTAATATTAATGACCCAATGTTCTGCATGAAAATAAATAAATAGGGGCACCTGGGTGGCTTCGTCATTTAAGTGGCTGCCTTTGGCTCAGGTCATGATCTCAGTCCTGGGATTGGGTCCCCAGCGGGGAGCCTGCCTCTCCCTCTCCCTCTGCCTGCCACTCCCCCTGCTTGTGTGTGCTCTCTCTCTCTCTGACAAATAAATAAAATCTTTAAAAATATATTAAAATTAATTAATTAGTTAATTAATTAATAAAAGGGCAAAGTAAAGCAAAAGTAAGCCAAAATAAGAAAAATGAAAAATAAAGATAGCAACAAAATAGAAATCAGGCAAACAATGCAGAAATCTAAGAAAGCAGAAAGCTGTCTTTCTGTTTCAGAAAATCTGAGATATTCCTATATATAAGACCCTGTATAAAAGGCTTATATCTCTATGAATAGACATGTTAACAGAAGTTATCTTTGGCTGATAGGATCGGGGACAATCTTTAAAGACTTCTTATTGACGTTCATCTGTATTTTCTTTTTTTTTTTTCTATCCTTCTTTTATATTTGAGGGCTCCTAAGGGGACTGACATCCTCTGCTTATTTGCTGAAAAGCAACAGACCCTACCTATTAACCCTTTGTTTCCCAAAGGAGGGGCATGGGCCCCTGATGATACAGAAGTTCTGAGTGGTATGAAGATATCTTTCAATCACACTGCAGAGAAAAAGGGGGCCCCCTTTGAAGTTTCCTTCAGTTATTATGACCTAATGCAAGGAGACAGCTTTGGTCTGGTGCAACTATGTTTTCGAATGCTTTCCTCTCATTGAGAGCAAAAGGGCTTCAGGGGCAGGAAGCAACACCTAAGCAGAAGCTAACCACAGCTGCCCTTCACTGTGTTTATCCCGAGGACTGCCTTCTGTTCATGGGATGCTTTTGCATTAATACTCGAGACAGATAGCTTCCTTCAAACAAGGAAATGCAATTGAAGTAAAACCACGCATCAGTAGTTTAAATAGAACTCACAAATAAGGGGGCTCCCGGGTGGCTCAGTTGTTAAGCATCTACCTTCAGCTCAGGTCCTGATCCCAGGGTCCTGGGATCGAGCCCCGCATAGGGCTCCCTGCTCAGCGGGAAGCCTGCTTCTCCCTCTCCCACTCCCCCTGCTTGTGTTCCCTCTCTCACTGTGCCTCTCTCTGTCAAATAAATAAAATCTTTAAAAAAAAAAAAAAGAACTCACAAATAAGGAATTTGGTCAGGGCATAGCAATCAAAATGATGAAGCTAGCACACCTCTGCTGCAGTCCCAAGGAAAGCGGTGTGAAGCTCTGGGGAGGAAGAAACTGCCCCTGAAGAGTATCAGTGTGCACTGGCCTGTCCCCATGGGTCCCTCAGGCCTTGATTCCTGTCTATCGTGTCACTGAGGTATCAAAACAACAGCACGGAAATAGTAAATGTGCAATTTGCTCAGGTGATGGCCCAGGCAGTAGGAAGATCATTTCAGAACAGGATTCCAAGTCCAGATAAATCCTGCTGGGAGGATGATTGATGTGGGAGGTTTCTAAGAGCAGATAACATTTCTTTGCAATGTTTGCCCGGAGGAAAGAGGCCTTCCGCAGGAAGAAGGTCAAGGCCGGTCTATTTTTATAAAAGCATTTCAAGTGGTTTAGTGGACTTATTTCCTGTGGTTCCCAGGAATCCTGCAGCAGGCTCCCAGGAGGATGTTGGTGATAGGGAGCAGAGACTTGATGAGTGACAATCAATAATTATCTCTATATTTGCTTCACTTTTTCCAATAAAAATAATCTAGGGGAAAAACACTTGCTCTAGAAGAGCAAAGTTCACAACAACAAAGGGCAGAATGGGACATGAAAGTCCCTTAGTGTGCGGCAGAGTCCCGAGGTCAAGATTTTGCAAGCTTAAGATTGATTTATTCACTCATTCCCTTTTACTCAACAAATAATCGAGCATCCCCTCTGTGCCAGGCACTGTTTATGGGCTGGGAAGAAGATGGTAAATAAACATGGCTTCTGCCCTCCAGGAGCTTACAGTTTACTGGGCGAGGAAGAGATCAGACAGGTCACCACATGGAAAGATACATACTTAATCACAAATGGCAGGAAGCATTGGGAAGGAAAGAACAGGAGGTACAAAAGAGACTAATGGAGGTGGGGGTGGGGGCAGAACTTAGATTGGGAGGTCAGGGAAGACCTTTGAGGAGGTGGCTTCTGCTGCCATTGAAGAGTGAGCAGGAGCCAGCCAGGGGAAAGTGCTAGAAAGTGAACAATGTGTATGAAGGCAACCATGTGGAAGAGACCACACTAGACTCAAGGATCCAAGAGAAGATAGGAGTGGAGGAGTGACTGGAATATAGTGGGCAAAGGGAGGGAGTGGTGGGAGGTCAGACCAGACCATCCAAGATCTTGCAGGCCATGGTAAGGATTCAGATTTTACTTTATGGAAATGAGAAGCTACAGAAGGTTACAAGCTAGGGGTTGATGTACGTTTCCAAAGATCCTTCTGACTCTGTATAAAAATGATGGGGGTCCATGGACAAGAGAGGAGGCTATTTTAGAAGTTAAGAAGTGGACTGGACTGGGCGTTGACAGTAGGTACGAAGTACATAAATTTGATAGCTCTTAACTTGACCATAAGAGATTAGGAATTCTACTAGCATACGGAGCTGGGACTAAGGTGAGGCAAGGAAGGTACTTGCTTTGGGCACAAAATTTACTCAGAAACCAAGATAAATAATACTTTAGTGCAATATTTTTTTTAAGTTTATTTATTTATTTAAGTAATCTCTACACCTAATGTGGGGCTCAAAGTAATGACCCCAAGATCAAGAGTCGCATGCTCCTCCAACTGAGCCAGCTGGACACCCCGTTAGTGCAATATTTTAAAAAAGTCAAATTTAGGGCAAAACAATCCTTGATGAACAAAATACCAAATTTCTTTTAAAAAGACAGGATCAGCAACAGTGCTGTGCCAAGCCACATAAGGAGCCTGAGGCAAAAGGAAAACGTCTGTAATATTGTCTGTATTTAAAATTTTGATTTTTTGTTCATTTCCTCACTCTTGTTCTGGCTAGCTGACCTTCCCCACTGTAAACCAAGAGGTCACCATGTCATTTTCTGCTCTTAAAATAGATACTGCGCAAAGAAAACTAACGACAAAAATCATCACAAGCCCCCTGGTGGTACAGATGCTCTTCTTTTTCCTGATTCTGGAGACTCTGAGATAGAAAGTGCATCATAGTTGCTCCATAAATATTTCTGATAATGTTAATGGCTAACATCTATCAGGCTCTTCATATGTCAGGAACTTTGCCAGAAACTGGTAAATACAACAATCTGATTTTGTCCTCACACCAATCCTGTGAGGTAGGTATAGCATTATCCCTGTTTTACCATGGTTGGCATATACTTGGTTAGCACTTAGTGAATACAGGAAGACAGAAAGGGTGTACAGATCAAAGGGAAAATGAGAGAAAAGAAAGTGACGGGCCTCATACTATTCCTTAAAAGTCCTATCTGGATAACCAGTGATTCCAACTCCCTTGGCAAACACTCTTCTCTGACAAACACTAATTACCACACTTAAATGGACCTGTACAGAAAGGGACTATTTTTGGTAAGTTAGGTGTCTTAAACCAAACAGCTTTTCCAAGAACATATTTCTTGAATTCATTCATTCCCAAATATTTACTGAGCAATCCGTATGCAACAGGCACACATCTAGGTGCTGTCATGTGTGAGCAAATCAAACCTGAATGTGGGTCCTCGTGAGACTTATAATCCACAGTGTGTGCGTGTGTGTGCTGAGAGTTGTGTTGGCATGAGACAGTCAATAACTAGGAAGCAAACACATATATAAGATCATAAATTATCGTAAGTATTATAGAAGTATAGACAGGGAAGTGAAGGGAGCTACCCTATATATGGTGGGCCCGACGCAATTAGACTCAGGGAGGCAGGTATCCTGCTTCCCATAACACTTATGTTGCTGAAAATGCTGTGTGAAGAATTTTTGCACATCAAATCCACCAAACTCCCTTCACAGAGTGTGAAATTTTACAAACTAATGACTTATTCCTATCGAGGACAGTTTCAAAAAGCAACACCATTTACCTCTTTTCTACCCAAACACATCTATGGAAAAGGTCTTCCCACCACTGAAGGGTCAAGAATACAATACTGGAAAACATTGGAAAATGTTCTGCCTTCTGTCTGCCCCACCCCCGTGGGCCCATCTAAATGTCTAGGTTTATGGAATTCCCGAGGAGCCCCATGAACCCGCCAACACCAAGGAGGAACCAAGGAATGTAGGACCTTTGAAAGCCAGCAGAAATTATGCACAAAATGATGGCAGCCTAGCGAAGTAAGGAGAAGTCCCTCTGACGTTTCTTTTTCCCTCCTGTTGCCTAATCTACTTTCAAAGGCCAATAATGTAGAAATTCTCCATTTTTCAAACAACCCCACCCAACAGAATAGCACGTTGATCTCGAAAGCATGAGAAAGGAGCAGTGGATGGTCCAGGGTATAAATGGCTTTGAAAGGTCAGTCAGAAAAAAGAAATAAACAAGGAGAGGAACCATGAGGAGTTGAAGGAATGAAAGCAAACCATGCTTTGAACTACCTGCCAACTTGAAAGCAAACTCCCCTGAGAGGCCACGGATGACAGATGAGCGTATTATCAAGGTTACTGGTACCTACCTATGCTTGCGAGGTGCAACCCGCACCTTCCTGGTGATACTAGACACCGGGGGCAGGTTTATCTTAGTTTACCCTCTTGGATACAAGATTTCAACACACTTCCAAGCTCTTTCATCCCTTATCAAACACCAGTCCTTGCCCGGGGCCTTCGGTGATACTCTCTTACTTCATCTTCTTCCCATAAAACCCACCTGGTTCCTGCCAACAGCTGGGTTGTGGATAGGGCTGCACGTGGAATACCAATGATATGCTCACAGGACCACGGGAGCCACTGGGCCTGCTGAAACAGGGCAAAATGTGAGGATGGGAGAATGGTCCCTTTTGGACTTTCTGTGTGGGATCAAAGAGAGCTGGCAAGTGAAAGGAACCTCTAAAAATAGCCAAAGTCCTTAAAAAGAAATCATGCAAAGGGAAACAAGGTTTATACTGTCCTAATGTAGGCTCTGCAAAAACTAAGGCCTGGCAGGCTGACGCTGGGACAGCTTATTATTTTCTTCCGGCCCTTTGGTGGAGACACCCACTGGGTCCCTTTGCAAATCCTGGGCCCTGCTCCCCCGCCTGCTTCCTGCATAGTGCTAGAAGCCTCTGCAGGAATGTAGCTCTGCTGGGGCACAGCTGGGGCTTCCATGGCCCACTTTCAAGATCCAGAATAGACTCTGACATGTGAAATGAGCTCCACGGGGTTTACAATCCTCCTTCGTATCCAAGTACCTTAAACACAAAACCTCATGCCGGGATTGCTAACCATTCTTCCAGAGACACCTGGATATCATGTCTGGCAGAAATGTGAGTTTTGTCCTTTTTACTCTTCAGTGTTTTGAATGAGCATGGGGCCCGTGGAAATGAGGCTGCCCAACAGAGGGCTGACATAATAAATGGATGTCTTAGGGCTCAGGGTTTTGTTCTTGGCTAAGCTACAGATTTGCTTTGATAAGCTGTTCAGCCTCTCTGTGTCACACTTCTCTTGGCTAGAGAAAAAGAGAAAGGGCTCATCTATCCCACGTCATAGGAGGAATAGAAAATACAAAATGATTATCAAGTAGCTCATGTAGTATCTAAACACAACAGGCATCCAGAGATGCCTGCTAACTCATGCAAAATGCTTTGTGAAACTCCAAGTGCCATAAAAAGGTAAATAACCAATGCTGTAAACCATAGGCTCTTATTAACAACTATAACAACACCTTTTATTTCCTAGGCACTAACTACATGTGAGGCCCTTCCCAGGCCTGCCTTGCTCTATTCCTCCCTCACAGCACTGATACGAGATCAGTATGCTTAATAGCTTCATTTTACAGATGAGGCAGCTGAGGATCAGAAAGGTTAATGACTTGCCCAGTTATGCAAATAGTTAATGACACAGCAGAAACCAAACCCAGGTCTATGAGAACTTCCCTTTTTCCTGGCCTTTCCAGCCCAGTCGGAAGTAGGACTATCCACTCATTTCCCCCAGTGGGCTCTGGCCTTAGCCCAGCGCTTTGAAAGCAATGGCAGTTGATTCTACTGTGACAAAGGCCAGGAGGGACTTGACTGCCACTGGGTCATCTTGGGGAAGCATCACAGTGACGATCAGAAAAGTGCTGGTGGGGGTATTTATCGCACTGAGCTGAGAAAGAGGACCATTCTGTGTCAAGGGAGGAACCTGCGAAGACTCCATTCAATAGACACAAGTATCTGTCAATGGGGCTGTGTGAGTTATGGGTGCTGGGAGGGCTTGGGGAGTAAACAGAATAGAGAAGCTAAGGATCAGTTATCTAAAGGCCCTTTTGTCTCTTTCCCGTATTTCTTTGGCAGTTAAAATCATGGACTCTGCAGTTAGAAAATGCTACGTTCAGATCTCGGCTCTAACATGGATTTATCTGCGTGACCTTAGACAAACTGTTTAAACTCTCCAAGCCTTGGTGTCCTTCACTGCAAACTGGGGATAAAAAAAGCAATGCCTTGAGTTCAGTTCAGGGCAGCCTCCTTATTCAATTAATTAAACTTTGGGACATGACCAGGCTAGGGTAGATGATTACATAGAAAATATTATTCTATTCATTTATCTCTCAGCTGAAAGAAAGAAAGAAAGATAGAAACAAAGAAACAAAGAAAGAAAGAAGGGAGGGAGGGAGGGAGGGGGGAAGGGAGGGAGGGAAGGAGGGAGGGAGGGAGGGAGGGAGGGAGGGAGGGAGGAAGGAAGGAAGGAAGGAAGGAAGGAAGGAAGGAAAGGGAAAAGCAATGCCTACCCCACAGAACTTCTCTGAGGATTAATTAGAATAATGTATGTAAAGCACTTAGGACAGTACCTGGTACATAGTATATGTTCAAGAAAACGTCACTACTTTGTGATTTATGAATCTATTTGATTATTTATGGGTATGTCCAGAATAGGCTATTGGGAAACATACGGTAGGGCAAGCCCTCAGCATTTCCAGAGATAACAAACACATACTTCAAAAGACTGAGCTTGGAGAAGCCAAATTTTGTAGGTCAGGAGGGAAGAACAAAAAACACCTAGCAAGCAGACCATCTTCCTACGAGTTGGAAGGTCTGCTGTCTTGGAGAAAGGAATGTCCTTGTGGGCTGGTTCTGGAGATTGTAACTTGCACAACATTTTCAAAAGAGTTTTGGAGGCACATCAGTGAGAGCAGCCTGGAGAACGGGCCCAGAGCCCCTGCAGAATCACTTTGCATTTGGCTGGAAGCCCAGGGCTCTAAAGCATCAGTCTGTAGGAAGGATACATCCACGTAAGAAGCGTGGAGGTCTTCAGGCTGGCCGAGAGCCTACAGGATGCTCCGGACGGAGGGGCACCAGTACCTGGGGCCCGCAGAGCATGCTGCTGTACTGGGGAGTGCGCAGTTTCTCCTCTTGGAGGGTGTTTTCTCTAAGCATCAAAATAATTCCTGACCTCCAAATGAATGATGCTCTATGGGGGTCTGAGTTTTGGGGGTGGATAGCCCCACTGCAGAGAATTAAAGACCCAGAACCCAGGGAATAAATAATGGACACTGGAGGCGATCCCTAGGAATGTGTGCGTCTCTGCTTATGTTTTCCTACTCCTCGTAAAGGAGTGCGGAGGCTAACAGTGCGATTGAGCTGTTGGGTGATACAGCCTGACTGGATTTCCAGGCCCTACTTCCTGCCAGCTACATGCGGTCCAAACATCTATGCCCCTTTTACTGGAAGCTCGGCTGGACTGATCTGGTATGGCCAGATTATAACCTCCTTAAAGACAGATACTGTGATTTCTACTACAGGCCCAGAATCCCTTCTCTGAAAAGCCTTAGGATGATATGTTTCTGAGCGGAGACTTTGGGGGATTTTAGACAGGTGATTTGGTATGCATATTGTATATTATGGAACAACCTCAGTGGGGTCTGGGGCAGTTCCCTGTCATCAGAAACACTGGTGATTCTGTACCAGATTACACAAATATTAATACAAAGGGTGATAAAGACTTTAAATCGTCTCAGGGCAGTTTGGGTCAGGTTTTGCCACAATTTGAGTTATGAAAGAATGTCTAGTTTTCAGAGCTTTTTGCATCTCAGAATGTAGATTAGGGATTTCAGGTCTTTCTTTTCATTTCCATTTCTTTCTCTTTATTTACTTTTTTAAATTTCCAGAACAGTCTGCCTGTGGCAGGTGCTGAGTAGAAGTGGTTGGCATCTAGAGTGTGACATCTTGATCTCCCTCAAATAATATTTGATCCTGGAAGCCAGGGGATGGTTTATTCTCGGTGACTGGGGGATTCTTGAGGATTAGAAGGATTCTAAATTAAAGAACAGGAGAGAAAGACATTGAACCCACAGGCTCTCTGTCACCCTGGACAGTAACACACAAACCCATGAATACACAGAATGGTGACTAGTACCTGATATTCAGCGCCCAAGTAAACGAGAAGAGGGCATCATGGCACATCAGTGGCAATAATGGTAAGCTTTAACTGATTGCTTAGAAAATGACATCTTTAAAATATTGCTAAAATAGGGGCGCCTGGGTGACTCAGTTGGTTAAGCGACTGCCTTCGGCTCAGGTCATGATCCTGGAGTCCCGGGATCGAGTCCCGCATCGGGCTCCCTGCTCGGCAGGGAGTCTGCTTCTCCCTCTGACCCTCCTCCCTCTCATGCTCTCTGTCTCTCATTCTCTCTGTCTCAAATAAATAAATAAATAATCTTTAAAAAAAAATATTGCTAAAATATTACTAAATGTTAAACTCAAGTTTGTTCAATGCTAAGTCAATAGCACAGGGATTGGCAAAATGGAACAACAAGCTACATGGAGAATGATAATCAAGCTAACATCTGTGAATGCTTACAAGTTTTCAAATGCTGGGCTTAGCACTTTATATGCATGATCAATGAACACGGCAATTCTGCGTGGTAGCTAATGGGGCCCCATTCTGCAGATGGGGAAACTGAGGCTCTGTGAGACTGAGTGAGTACTTTGCTAGTGAGTGTCCAGCCAGGACTAAAACTTGAGTCTAGTAGTATGCTGGTAAACCAGCTATCAGAGAAAAGGAAGGAAGGAAGGAAGGAAGGAAAGAAAAAATTGAAGGAAGAAAGGGAGGTGGGGGAAAAAAAAGAAGAAAAGAGAGAAAAAAGCCCTGATTATAGTATTTTCCAATTTCTGTGGTGTAAATACTCTCACAAGGGTTGATTTCAAGCCCACTAATGATTTACTAACCTGAATATTTAAAAATTGGCTTTCACAAACCGGGAGGAACCACCTCCTGTACATGCGGTCAAGTCCACCCCATGGCCATGTCCACAGTTTGCTGCCAGCTCTGGAGGATGAGATTGCAGTTCACGGAACACAACTGGCCTGGGAGCACCAGACCAAGATGCTAGCCCCGCCAGTCAGCCAAGGCCACATTCCTACCTCAGACCTGGTACAGATCCCTGAGCGGGGGAGGAGGGGGAAAAAGACAGAAAGGCACCCTGTCTCCCTTTCTTCAGGCAAACTTTCCTCACCAGAGGGTGTGAGGTGGGTTCCTGCCAACCTGGCACTCCCTGACAGAAATAACAAAAGCTAGAGTTCTTTTTAGGCCCTACAGACTTTTTCGCCGTGAGGTAAAGAAGTGAGGTAAAGACTCGAGATTAAAAGATCTGATCCTTTTTTGAGATCTTTCAATTCCGAAATATTGCCTTCAAAGAAGTAAGGAAGTATCTTCTACAAGATGGGGAAAAATGTTTGGGTCTGCTTTTAACCAAGGGTAGGGTATTCCAGCCTAATTTGAACTCACTTAGAATAACGTTTAGGGTCTTGGTTTAGCCTCTCTGTTAATACCTGTAGGACCCCACCTTCTAATTAAGTCTTCTGATAACATGTTTCCACTAGAGCCTCCTAAGAAGGGACCGGCCTGGTATTCAATCCACAAATATGCCGAGGGCAATGATTATGTGCAGGCATTTGCTAATAAATGCAGGGCCTAGAAAAAGAGGCATAGCTTTTGTTCCGGAGCTTCTGAGACTAGTGAAGGAGACAGTCAGGTAACCTTAGTTAAATTATATTCATTTACTCATTAAACAAATATTTATCAAGGGCCCATTAGATACCAGGCATTTTGCCAGGCACTGATGGTGAGTAAGACAGATTGGTTTGTACTATTATGGAGCTGACAGTCCAGTCATAAAGGGAGACATTAATTAAATAATCACAAGAATGAATGTGTAATTAAAAAACGAAGTAAGAGCTCCGAGGAAATGTTAGATGGTTCTACAAGAACGAGAGGAACCTGACCCAGTTAAAGAAAGTCAGCAAAGACTTCCTTGAGGAATTGGCAATTGAACTAGGACTTGAACAAAACGTAGGCGTTCACGCAGGCGAGTGGGGTGGAAGGAAAGAGAGGAATTGTGCTCTAGAGAGAGGGGACTGTGTGGGCCAAGATCCCAGGGTGAACAGGGGCACAGGGGTTTCAGGGAAATGGAAGGCCAGTGTGGGGAAAGAGCATGGTGGGTGATGAGGCAGGGGATAAGCCAAAGCTGGTCCTCCGAGCCCTTAAGGCCTTAGAACTTTTTTAAAAAAGCAAAAGGGAACTTGTAATTATGTTTTGTAATTGAAGTGTAGTTGACATACAATAGTATATTAGTTTTAGGTGTACAACATAGTGACTCGACACTCATATACATTATGAGACAACAGGGATAAGGCCTTAGTCTTTCCCCCAAGCAGTGGGAAACCACTGGATGCTTTCAGTGGGAGACATACATGGCAATCATATAGCCAGGGCTTCCGTAGGGTAAATGTGCTACTAGAGGGGCATATGGGGAATCAACTAAAATCTAAACTGGTGTGTGTGGTGTGGAGGGAGAGGAGGGGGTTATGGCTGGGGGATGTGTCCACATCGACCTTCTGGAGGAGGACATATCTGAGATGAATTTTTGAAGGGAGAGAATGACCTAGCCCGGCCACAGTGGAAGGTGGAGGGAGGGAGAGAGGATGCTTCTGGGTGAGTGTGAGGGTGTGGGGAGACTACAGGAAGAAGAGGCCAGTAAGAGAAAAGGCAACAGAACTTATAAATTTCCATTATACTTAATGCCTGATTTCATGTAGTTAATGGATTCATTTATTAGAACAATTTGTGAAAATCCCCAAGGGCCCATGAAGGCTGGGCTTAATGGTTTTATCATGTCATAGACTTCTTTACTCCTCTCCTTTAACGAATCCTGAGTAGGCAAGGAACTTAGGACTAACTACTGCTTAAAATATAGGTAAATTGTAAATAGAGCCCCCAAAGAATAAGGGCTTTTTGTGCCTCTGGGGTTTCCTTCAGCAACAAAAAGGGATTTCATTTTTTGTATGTTTCAGCTGATTCATAAATCCCACTGCCACAGTCTATCAGCTTCATGTTGACTCAAGGCTGATTTTCAGGAGTCGACATGTTCTCCTCAGGTTTCCAGCTATGGATGTGAACTGCAGGGCGGTGAGAGCGATCTGAAGTCAGTACAGCCACCCCCCATTACTGTCCCTCTTACTGTGGGGAGCAGACAGAGAGCACAGTCGTGGCTTTATAACTGTGGGGTGCACTGTGGTCGGGAAGAGAGGGACACCTGAGGACCTGCTGGCCTCTGGCCAAGATCTCCACAGTGATGAAGCCCAGGCTGTCAGGCTTAGACACACATAAGAATGTGAGCATTAGGACAATCCTTGGCCAGACCTGGAGCCTCCAACCTCAGGAGCCTTCTGGTCTATCTGGTCCCCTTCGTACCAAGAGGATAGAAGCAAGAATGCAAATGAATAGAGCCAAATTCATACCCAGCACTTAGAAAACGACTCAACGGAGACTCCCCGCTGGTGCTAGATCTAGAAGGGAAGCCATCCTTGATGCCCACACAGTCAGGGGCACACAGGGACCTCCACTTGAGGAAACCCGGGGACAATGACAAACAAAATCCTGTCCACCAAAGACTGGCAATACAAATGGCTATTTGTACAGTTAAATGGCAACCACCAGTATATAATTATCGTCTCCTGTACCAAATGAAGTATACAACTTAGCAAGTCCTTGGGGGAAAAAAACCAAAAAATATTTATTATCTCTTGACTGTACTTTAAGGCACAGGGATCTGATCACTGTTGCATGTTAATGGAGAGGTGATAGGTGAAGATGCCCAAGTTTGGAAGAGCTAAACTGCTTTATATCAGAAGGAGATCCAGAAGCAAATGGAGGGAGGAAATGGAATGAGAGAGAGATTGAGAGGTTGGGTGAAAAAGGGCTGAGCAGAAAGACAGAAAGAGAGACCGTGAAAGGAAAAGGTGGGCCCACAGACGTAGAGGCTTGTGGATGAACAAGAAGGGTTTGGAAGGGAGAGTGTGGATTTGGGAAAGAAATGCAATGTGCTCCACAAGGTGAAGTCTGCGGATATAAATAACATTTTTTATCTGTTACTACATTATCTGAAAAAAAGCTGGATAGAGTTTCACCATATGTGAAGGGGATGTTTGGGATGGCTTGACTTTAAATATAGTTTATGTAGCATATCCAAAATGCTCTTTGGGGTTCGCTGGAGGGACTGCAAAGCATAGCTGAAACCGGGGACTGTGACTGGCCCGTGTGACTGCGGATTGGAAGACATGAACCACAGACATTAAAATACCTGGAGCAAAAGAAACAAAGAGAGGCTTCCAGCATGAACCCTAATTCCAGGAAAATTACTCAAATTGTTTTGATTTACGATGGAATTGCTTTCCATGTGAGCAGCTCTATGAGGCCACCCTGGAGATGGATGGATGGATGGATGGATGGATGGATGGATGGATGGATGGTTAATGCAGGGCATGCAGGAGGCTAGCAGACCTTCCGTGAAGCACACAGTGCTCCTTAGAGCCTGGCGCTGTGGGGTCTCTTGGGGAATGAGGACATGCCTGGAGTCTCGCTTCAAGGTTGACATGGGGATAAAAGTTGGTGAAAGCCAACATCTGGGTCACAAATGAATAACTTAATGAATAACAAGCTCATGGGGGCAGATGTCTGTGCCAGACAAGAGGTAAAAATCCCACTTTCGGCAATGATACAGTATCAGTGAAGTCCCTTTACCTTTTCATGGTGTTAAGGCCAAGTGACCGCTTTGTTTCAACACACTCCTTTTGAGGCTCGGCACCACCACCTAGAAGCTGTTGACCTTGGACAGGCCATCGAACATCTGTAAGCTTCGGTGTCATTTTAGAAAAAATGGGGATCATATGAGTGTCTGTCTCAAAGAGTAATAAAGAAGGTCACATGAGCTAACTTGTACCCCAGAACGTGTGAATGATGATGATCATTATTATTATAATTGATATTATATTGCTATATTTGATAATAATATAATTGATATTACTGATGATCACTGTGCACAGCCAGCACCTGATCACTTTTGTAAGGAAGCTCCCACATAGTTTTCTGGCTCTTCTTTGCCTCTTCCCTGCGTATCCCTGTTGTCACCAGCGCATTGTTCTCCTAAGTGGTGGGGCAAGGAGATGTTTTAAAATTCTAATGTTTATTACTTTTGCTTTTTAAAAATTAGCTTTGTGTCACTGATGCATTTGTACATGATGATATAAATCTCTATAGGGTGGGTGTCTACACTATTGGAGGATTATACCATGTAATATGGCAGCTGCTGTGTCAGAATAAATATGTCTCGTTAGAAAATAATGAGGAAGAAGACGGCCTTTGTACAAGGGACAGACCCACCTTCTCTGTGTGATATGAGGACGTACGGAAAGCTGGGGAAGGATAACTGGCAGACCCTTCATCATGATCTGTCTCATCCAGGTTCCTTTGGTACAGCGTCTGCCCTATAGAACCCTCCGGAACACGTGCCATGTGCTTGTTCCCCGCTCCACTGCTGTTCCTGCCAGCAAACCCTTGACGCATGAACCCTTGGCAGTCCCTACTGTGGGCGGTCTGCAAGGCCTCCATCCCTTTTCCTATGGGTCCCCAACAGTCAGGCTATCCGCGGGGCCGGCAGTCCCCAGCCAAAACAGTGGGAGGATGGAGAGAAAAACCTCAGTGCCGGCCTCTCGGCTTTTGTGGGTTTCAGCCAGGGCCCAGGTGTTATTTTAGTGCAACTCCAGTGTTTAATTTGAGGATGTGTGTGGATCAGAAGGAGGGACCAAAACATTATTTTTTTTCCCCTTGGCCAAGTGATTAAATTTGAAGTTCTAAAAAATGCACAGCCTGGTCCAAAGCTGTGTCCAATTGGGAAGTAAGAAATGTCCTGAAAATCCCTCCCGGGCCAGAGACCTTTATTCCTTAACCACTGCCCACCGCACAGGCCCGTTTCCTGTGGCCATCACCTGGGCAGTCTGTGGTTACTAACCCACCAGGAGCCCCGTGCCCTGAGGCTCTCCTCCCCTTCTTGAAAGGGGACGCAGCACCTTTGCCGGTGGGACATTCTACAGGGTTGTCTAATTTCTTACAGCCTTGAAAGCGCCGTAACCAGCAGCTGCTGAGCCATGGCTGAAGGGGAAATCACAACCTTCACCGCCCTGATGGAGAAGTTTAATCTGCCTCCGGGGAATTACAAGAAGCCCAAACTCCTCTACTGTAGCAATGGGGGCCACTTCCTGAGGATCCTTCCAGATGGCACAGTGGACGGGACAAGAGACAGGAGCGACCAGCACAGTAAGCACCCATCTCTCTTACAGCCCCCTGCCTTCCTGGTGTCTTCCTTAGTCAAGGAGGCGAGCAGGGAAGCTATCTGCCTAGGGCTACCCTTTCTCTTCCCGACACGCTCAGCGGCAGGGTAACATAAACGTGTACAGGTCTAGGTGTGGGAAATAACACACTGTGAGAGCTACAGCCTACCTAAAGGGGTCCTATAGCAAGATTGTAAAAGGACTATCTGTTGACCTAACATAACTGCTTTGAGATCAGATACAGCTGCCAGTGTTCAGCTGTTGTGGGTTTCTTTAACTAATGAAGAAGGGCCTGGCCCCCAAGGCTGGTGAGGGCCCTGCCTGCTCTCTGACAGGAGGATCCACGTGAGGCAGGGGGGCAGTCAACCCTACACAAAGACCTGGGCTCAGTTTCATGGTCATGGACGCTCCAGCGTATGTTCCCACCGGGCTTGATTTGCGAAATCCTAGCTCATAATCATAGTCTTACACATCGTAAATTATGCAGCTTTTGCTCTGCGTATCATGCAGATGTGGTTGTGGTAACCGGGAAGGGGTAAAGTCATTCTCCAGATCTTACAGAAACTGGAGAGCGAGAGCAGTGGGAGCCAAATGCTGACTATCTCTTCCGGGCTTTCCTGCCAGCTTAGCTCTCAGAGGGCGTTGATAAATGGACGTATGACTTTAGAGAAAAGAATCGTCGTGACTATCTAAGAATAAAAATCTCTTCCTTCTGCTTTAGTACTTTTCACGGTGGTGTGTCTGTTTGATATTAGGTGTCTGGGTCCTACTGTGATGTTATCAAGGATTCCCTGAGCCAAAAGTTGGAACTAAGTTCCTGCTTAGAGGGTCAGTGATCTGATGGGTAAAGCACACTGTGAATCAAGAGAAGAAAAGTGTAGAGGTAGCAAGTAAGGGTCTACAGAACAGGCTTGAAAATGAATGCAAAATACTGACCTTGATGTGATATACCAAATAGTCTTAATTATTCATGTAATATGCACCAAATTGCAGGCTGTAAGCACAAATGACCACCTCAGTGGTGCTCACTCTACTTTTAAATGCAAAGGTCGTGGGGTCGGAAGCCGCCATTTATGGACCAGAGGCATTGTCTCTTCCTTCCCACTCACCAGGCAGACCCTTGAGATAAAGAGCAGGAAGGCTGATGTTGGGACTTGCAGTTGCAGGGTCAGATTTTTGGGGGGGTTTGTTTTGATGGCTTGTCTTCAAATGGGCCTAGCAAATGCCTTATATTTGATGGAAACTAGGTACCGGAGTGAGGCAAAAAGGACTCTATTTAGTACATTAAACATATATATGTATATAAGTAACATTTACTGCAAACAAATGGACTTAGATTGTAGTCCATTATGTGAGGCAAGCTGTACAATTTGCGTGATCTGCCCCATACAACACAAGGGAAAGAAGTTTTAATTCCTCTGGGATTTTAAATGTTTCTCCTAAGTCTTACCCATCTTCTGAACCAATGGGAATGCTCTCTGGTGCTCAGACTCTCAGGGGAAAGACAACCATTATGCTGTGTTCCTCAGGGTTAGGCTGGCTTTTCTGGGAAATCTTGAATTCTGGGAAAACAAGACACTACAATTAGGACTTCCAAGTACTGGAATTTCTGTGCAAATGGCATGTGATTTCATTGTTGTCATCCCATCATTAACACTATCAATTGCATTCTGGGTATGTAACATTGGGACAACTTCTGAAAGTGCTGTGAATTTGGCCACCAAAGCCGTCAGGAACCCCTGGAATGCAGCACCAGAAAGCTGTAAGAGTAGGTGTGAGGAGGTCTACATCCAAGTAATGCTGGATCGACTGTTTGCCAAGTGACCTTGGGCTAATTATGTAATCTTTCTGGCCTGACTTTTCTCACTTGTAAAATAAGAATAATACTACTTGCATCACTGGTTTCTTGGGAGGATTAAATGACATGATCGAGCACAGTGCCTGGCTCAGGGTAACAGCTCAGTACAATACTGCTGTTGTTGTCCCCCATCACATAATCAAGGCTTCGATATATTCAATCCAGCATGTGGAAATACAGTATAATATTTGAGGACCTTCCCTTCATTTTTTCTATAATATTGTCTCCCAGGAAGGTCAAGGGTCTGGATTCACATTTTGATTCAGGGCCTCTTTGGCAACATTCAGAGTTGTGTTGGCCTATTTATTTACTCTAGAACTAGGAACATGGGCCAAGGAGGACAGAAATCAGAGTAAGTGGGGGTGAGTGAGCAGAAATCCATCTCTCTACTTGTGAAAGCCAGGAGAACGGGATAATTCACATACTCTCTGCAGACTCAAGGGGCCCTAGATTTGGAGTCAGAAAGCTTGAGCTCATATTCCTGCACATCACTTTCTGACTGGGACAGCACTGAACAATGACCATTCTCCCCATTTTGCATAAAATGCTCTGCAAAATAAATGTCAAGTCCCCCAGCCCAAGGACCCTTCCAATCACCCCTCCTGTCTAAAAATGTAGATGTCTCCAGTGTTCCCAGCTGTCTAATCTTGGGAATAGTATTGAGACTCAGCTTCCCCATCTGGGGAATGGGAATAATAACACGGCCCTGTGTGTCTGAAAAGTCTTAAAAGATCGTGCAGGCAAGAGGACTCCCAGGCATGGCTGTACCCACTGAATGTGGTTCTGTCGCCCTCTACTGCCCAGTGGCGGTACTGCCACACACCGTCTTCATTTCAAGGGTCATTCTGCATCAGAATCAATCTGGACAGGGCAGGGTCGGAGACAGTAGATGACCCTGGCTTACCAATTAGTACCGTCTGGCGAGGGGATGGTTTCTATTCCTAGATCATTAGTTTGAGCATGACTAGAGATTGTGGTCACAGGTACAGAGCCATACCCTTAAGACTTCCGTGAGGAAGAATATTTCTAAAACCCAATCAAATATTGAAATGAATCTACATACCAGATAGAACTGCATGCCTTCCAGCTCTACAAGGCAAAAAAAATAACTCTTTTCACAGCTTCTCTTTGTCGGCAACCAGCGGATCTGCCCTGGGCAAAACTGGGATGTTTTCAAAACTTATCATCTTCCTACTTCCAGGAGAGTAAGTTTCCATGTACCTAACACAAGGCCTTTCTTGGAGTGGTATAAACCTACGACAGATGCTTGTGCGCAGGCCACTGTAATGTAGGCCTGAGTAAAATGTCCGCCTAACTCCTCAAACCACGGCTGTAGGCAACCGTCCATACAGGCTGTGACCATCTGTTACAACGCCATTCTAGGAAAGCCAGGCAACACCAGAGTAAGAGCTGCAGACCTTGAGACAAGGCAATGGGTGTTAAGGTGCAAGAAGATTCATGGTGACTCCTATGGCTTTCCTGTGGGACATGGGTAGATGGCGGCATCACCTTGAGAGGGAGAATCCTGGAAGAGGAACAGGCACAGGGAAAGATGACCAGTTTCATTTCAGACACGGAGTATTTGAGGAGTGCCTCTTGTACCATGCATATCTCCTGGTAGTTATAATTACACTTATTGTGTGAGTATTTAACGGTTTCCCCACACACACACTAGGCTCCCTGAGGTTGGGGACTTTGTTTCTTATAGTTCAACAATGCAATTCTGTGTCTAGTACATTGACTGGCACTTGGCATAATGCCCAATAAATGTGAATTTGATGAGTGAATGAATTGTATTCATGGCAGATAAATTCAAATTCAACAATAAATTCAGTAAATTTATTGAGCACCTGATATATGCCAGGCATTGTGTTAGATTCTTTCATTTCCACTTAACCATAATCTCACAAGGTTATGAATTATCATCACTCTACAGACACTGAGCTAACCGGGCCTGTGGCTGGTTAATAAGTGGGAAAGTTTAAAAGAGGTCCATAGCTTCTTCTTCCAATACTAAGGCTCTTTCCATATACCACTACGGCCCCTGACATCAATACCATGATGGTGGTCTTACCCCATGAACTGATTAAATAAACATAGTGGAGGGGCGCCTGGGTGGCTCAGTCAGTTAAGCATCCGACTCTTGGTTTTGGCTCAGGTTGTGATCACAGGGTCATGAGATCGAGCCCCGTGTCAGGCTCCGTGCTCAGCATGGAGTCTGCTTGAGATTCTCTCTCCCTCTCCCTCTGCAACCTCCTGCTCGTGCTCTCTCTCTCTCTCTCTCTCGATCTCTTTCTAAAATAAGTAAATAAATCTTTAAAAAAAAAAAAAAGAAAAACAAACCATACTAGATTCACACAGCCTGTCACGTGGATCAGAGGGGTGTAGGTGCAGCTCCCTGTTCACTAGCTCCTTGTCCCCCTGGGGAAGTTACTTCCCCACAGGCCTCTGTTTCTTCATCTTAAAAACAGTTCCCATGTCCTAGGAAAGGAGGAACCTTAAGAGTGGTATAGCACATAGTAGGGGCTCCAAAAATGTTATTCGTCATCACTCCTAGGCTTACTTGACTTTCTTCCTGTAACCATCTGATCTCTGTAGGCTGTTAAGTTAAATGAATGTTAGCCTTGCTCACGGGATTTAGTCTTACTCTTTATCTCGGTATCGCCAGGACCGTCTAGGTTTGGCGCTCTCAAGGCCTGAAATGTAGGAAAAATGTGCCCAGGCCCAGCAAGCCCTGCCCTGTCTAACTTCTCTGGCAGAGAGAGCAAGCTGTGGCGGGCAGAGCAAGGAGGGGCTCCGTGCTCCATTCTGTTCTTCCTGCTGCACTTTCTTCTCGGGCAAAAGGGGACATGATTTATTCCTCAATGGGTTGAATACCTGAACGGTGACTGGAGAAGAACAAGTTCACGAGCATCCCAGATCTGCAGCCTCCTCCGTGACCCACACCCCCTTGCCTCCCCAAGCACACAAGAGGCTGTGCGGGGAGCAGGATTACTGGCACTGCTCACCGCACAAATGGAAATGTTCCTGAGCAAAGTGTGTGCCAATCAAATATTTATGAATCAAACCACATCCTAAAGGCACTAAGGGAGTTCACTGGTCAGAGGAATGTACTTTGCAGCCCTTTATAAAGGGCAGACTCCTCTTCAGTGAAATCCCTCCCACCTCCTTGTTTGGGGGCCATGCAGACTTCAGTTTCTGGTATGACTCGGCACCCCGTGGTAAAGGCACCTGGCTCCCCACCAGCTTGGGCTGCAAGTCAAGACAGTTTTTCAGATCACCAAGGTGGGCAGAACTGGGCCCTGCTTGCAGAAGCCACAGAGCAGGGCCGGTCTTCAGGCAGAAATGCTCCCTCAGCCCCTGCAGGGTGTTCCCACCTTGGTGGGATGTGATGCCAGAGGTCGCCCTGCCCCTCCTCCCACTCACCCCTTATCTGGTTATACAGAAGAGATTTTTCTAGATAGACTCCTTTTTTTTTTTTAATATCCACAGTCCAAGGACTATATCAAAATTTTCCAGGCATCTTTTTTTCAGACCCTAAAGCAGAAGCAGACACCTTTACACATTCTAAGAAAAGTCTTTTTCATATATATATATATGTATTCCAAACCACTGGAATTTTTTTTCCACAAACTCACTGTTTTTTTTTTTTTCTTCTCCATTTTTCTCTAATGTTTTACGGAGCCCAGCTTGGGGCTACATTTTAATTATAAATGCCACTGACATAAAACAACCTCACTGAGTTCTGAATGAGGCTGACCTCACTTTGGGTAAACACAGCAAAGGACGGGAAGTCTCCGACCCAGAATAAACTCGGCACGTAATCTTTTTTGGCCTCTCTTTGGAGAGCAGAGGTGGAAAGCAGGCTTCAAGGCCACAGACGTGCTACCAAAGCAGCACCTCCCTCTGCACTCATTTGTCCCCTGAACGCACCAGTTGTAATCTTATCTTTAAAAATTTCTAGGGTAGGAGAGGAAGACGCGAGGATGGCTTGGGGCTCGGAACCATGGTGCAGTGCCCCAAAGCTCACTTCATCTTGGCAGTGGTAGGCTCGTAACACCTTTCCCTTCTTTCTATCCTTGGAAAGTAAGAATCATGTATCTTCCTGTGAATAAAAGTAC
This sequence comes from Mirounga angustirostris, assembly GCF_029215605.1. NCBI lineage: Eukaryota > Metazoa > Chordata > Mammalia > Carnivora > Phocidae > Mirounga > Mirounga angustirostris. Next base: position 36,281,621 of record NW_026991715.1, on the reverse strand, counting down.
TGCTAAGAGCTAAGGGAAGGTACTGCGGAGAAGAGAAAACCAGGGATATAGACATAGTTCTGCAGAAAAACAGGCACACTGCCTAGTTAGGGGCTGGCATGTCCACCCAAAAGCTCTGGGTTCACCTTGATGTACGTTCCTCCAAGTAAAAAGCACCGTGAAGGGGTCCAAACTATAAGCCCAGGGCAGGGAGGAGCACGATCCACAAAGGTGGAAATTACATTACAGTATTTCGACATTTAGTTTTGATAAATGGGCCATTCCTAAACCAGCACACCCTTCTGCGTTTCCTAGTAAAGAAGCAGGGCTCTGGATGCCACTGGGCACATGATGGTCACAAATCCACCAAGCAAACACTTACAACCTGTGTATAAAATATGTAGCCCATTTTTCATACTGCTTTGTAAATTTGACTTTCTCTAAGAAGCTTATGTCTATTTAGAGTAACTTTAAAAAAAATTTGCTGGTGAGGGGCAGAGAAGAGGCCCGGCTGGGGGCAGAGAAGGCAGGAGCCCCAGATAGTGGCAGAGCCTCTGTGCCTGTGCAGGCCGTGGGGGCTGGGAGAACTGGGGACCACAAGAAGGCAATTAAAAAATAAATAAATAAAATAAAACAACAAATTAAAAAAAATTTTTTTTAAATTAAAAATTGCTTCCATTTCTCCTGCTAAGTCAAAAGTGGAACAACAAGTACTCTACGGACTAAATGACTTGTCTCATTTTTCAAAAAGTACTTGCCCTTTCATCCTGGGGATGTGACAGAGCCAAGGACCTTCCTGTCACAGACAGCAAGTCCTAAATTCCCTGCCCGGGATGAAGAAAAGCTGTTCCTTCCTGTTTGCTCAGGTGTTAGTTAACCTGGTGGAAGGTGCTGGAAAAGGAAACTGAGCAGAGAATGGGGGGGCCCTAGTGCCCCCTCACCCCTGTCCTGCCTCATCAGCTTTCCTGGCTCCCTGTAACCTCCCAAGAAGGCTCACCTTTATGGATACCTAGGTTTGGGTCTACACAGGGCCTGGGTCAAGCCTGAGCTGGGTCATAGGGCATCAGGGGGGAGTCAGGAGCAAGCAACGGGAGCCTTGGTCAGCTCTGAGTGTTTGCCCATTGACTAAGAGCAGAGCCTTATACATCAGCTACGGCCCCGAAAAGGAGAAGTCCATGGTCAACAGCAGCCCCATCACCCAGACTGAACCAGGGTCACCCGGTGGCTGGGTTTGCCCTGGAATTGTGCTTTTAACAAAATGAAGAGCTAGGACAAAGGGGAAGTTCCTCCCACTGCCCTCCCCAACTCGGCCCTTCACCTCATCCTCCCCAGAGCAGCAACTGGTATGAATTTGGTCTGAATCTAAGGCACATTTTCCCATTTTAGTCCCTATATATTCATGACCTATGCACACTGTTCTGTGTTTTATACAGAACTTCATCAAGGATTTACTACATTCTTTTGCAATTTGCTTTTTTTCACCCTACATTATTTTCTGCTTTTCTTTGAAAGATAAAATATATATATTTTTTCTACCTAATACATACGTGTATCTACCAATAGTATCTAGTACATATGAAATAGAGAGTTTCTGCTGTAGCCGTTGGACTTATGTTTGCTTGTAGCTGAAAAATGAGTGGAGTTTCTCTAGTGTGCGTCTTTATCATTACAGGGTCTGAGCCCCCTCGGCACCCGGGGCGGGGTCCCTGGGTGGCAAAGGGGTGCGAGTCTCTGCACGCCACAGACGGGCAGGGAATGTGTGCTGACTGAGCAGTTTCCAGGCCGTTGGGTGTTGCTGCGAGAGGGAGGAGCTGTTGCTGGGCCAGGCTGTGTGGCTACCCCTCCCCTTTCCGAGCCCCTTTCTCACACACACTCCTTCTCGCTCCTCCTGGGCAGCAGCTGCCGGAGGCTGTAGGTTGAGAAGACTGGAATGGAGTCACTCGAGGGAGCCAGACACCTCGTTGGTTCCACAAGCAGCCCTAGCTGGGTGTTACTCCTTCCTGCCAGGCCTGCTCGCAGAGGATATATGTTTAGGAAACTTAGCCAGAAAGAAATCCAGTGAAAATGAGCTATGAAACTTGGACATCCTGGAGAAATAATATTTACAGAGGAAACTCTTGAGACGAACTCTCACCAGTGCAACAACGTTGGGGCGTTGGGGCTCATGGCTGAGGACTGAGTCCTGTGCCAAGCAGCTCCGGCTCATGTGTAACTCCGTGAGGCCTTCACGTGGCCAGCATGGGAGTCCACAGTCCACAGAGGGCGAACTCGACTCCACCTGCCCACCCCCCACCCCGAGAAAGACGAACGGAGACTAGGGAAGGCAGAGAACAGAAATGAGCTAGGAAATGAAAAGCTTTCTAAAAACGTCCCTTGCTGATAATGATGTGTCCGTGTAGGTCCATCAGTTGTAACAAATGTACCACCGTGATGGGGGTGTTGGTAATGGGGGGCTGCACACGTGTGACAGCAGGGGATATACGGGAAATCACTGTGTCTTCCCTTCATTTTTGCTGTGAACCTAACATGGCTCAAAAATACAGTCTATTTAAAAAAAACCTTGATTACACAAAAGGACCTGTCCTTTGGGATTTCTGCAGCACCTATAATGTGTTTGAATAAATACCTACATAATGGGTGGGTAGGTGGAAAAAAGTCCCAGGCAACCAACCTAGAGCTACAAATGGGATCCCGGATGACTATCCGCCATCTGTACATCTTGTCTGACCTTGAACACAAGGGGATGTGAGAAGAGAGAATTTGGCTGGATCTGGATCCATCTTTCCCATCACTGGAGCCCAAGGTGTTGTATGAAAGAGAAGAAAACACAGGGTACTTGCAATACTCAGAGCTGGGCTCTGGTCACGATGTGACTCCTGATTATAAGTATAATGTTGGGTAAAACATTTTGTCAGCAAACTTCAGTCTTCCTCCCTACAGGACAAAGCCACTGCCACCTTCCTCCAGACAATGCTGGGAGAAGCAATGAAGTCACCGTAGCTCCGTGGAAATGACAGTGACAGTCCTGGGCCCTCGCCATGCATTAAATCATTTAATCCTCAAAACAATTCCATGAAGCAGGTACTATCATCACGCATAAGGCAACAGAGCTAAATAACTTGCCCAATGATCACACAGCTAATACACAGCCAAGCCAGAATTTGAATTCATGTAGTTTGATTCTGGAACCCACACTCTAATTTTATACTGTTTATACCAGGATAGAAACTAGCACGATGCCTGGCATGTTTAGGTGATCCATACACAGTCCCTTCCCTTGGTCTCTCTTAAACATAGAGGATTATGCTGAGAAACTGGCAGGAAAATGTATGTAAAACTTCTCTGAAAACCATAAGATCCAATGAAAACACAAAGCACTAAAAAAACCCCAATTTTACTGAGATATCATTCATATACCGTAGAATTAACCCACTTATGGTGTACAAGTCAATGGTTTTTCTTTTTTTTTTTTTTTTAAGATTTTATTTATTTATTTGACAGACAGAGAGATCGTGAGAGCAGGAACACAAGCAGGGGGAGTGGGAGAGGGAGAAGCAGGCTTCCCCGCCAAGCAGGGAGCCCGATGCGGGACTTGATCCCAGGATCTTGGGATCATGACCTGAGCTGAAGGCAGACGCTTAACGACTGAGCCACCCAGGCACCCCCAGTGGTTTTTCTTAATTCACAGAGTTGTGACTATCTCCACAATCAATTTTAGGACATTTTCATCTCCTGCAAAAGAAACCCTGTACCTCTCGACCAGAATTTCCCCTTTGCTCTCCCCACCCTCGTCCTCAGGCCCTGGCTACCACTAATCTATGTCCTGTCTCTATGGGTCTGTCCATTCTGGACATTTCATTTAATAGAACCATACAATATGCGGTCCTTTGTCACCGGCTTCCTTCACTGAGCACGTTTTCAAGGCTCATCCATGTTGCAGCACGTAGGAGTACTCCATTCCTTTTTATGGCCGAACAATATTCTGTTGGCGCAGCACTGCTGTGAAAGGTATTTACTGAGATGTTAGAGCTGGGAAAAACTTTAGAGACTGAATGCAAAGCCTTCCCATGTTACTGATAAAGAGCCTGTGGCCTCGAGGTTAAGGAGCCTCGCCAAGGTCACCCAGCGGGCTGGTGGAAGAGCCCGGAAAGCTCTCAACTCGGTCCCTCTTACTTCATTCCACAAAGCATTACTGGAAACATAATTCAAAGTGCACAGCTTATTGATGATGGGCAGCAGGATCATCTCTGCAAATATTGGCCTAACATCATCCATTTGACAAATCTATCTTGGCTGAACTGGTGGGCAAGACACAGTGGGAGGTGTTGCAGACCTACGGGCAACAGGACAGAGACGATCCCTGTTCTTTCCCTGGGTACACATTCTCCCAGGGAGGCAGGAATAAAGGAGCAAATCCCTAAATGACAAAAACAACTGTTCGCCGTATAAAGTGCCACAGAGAAAACAAAGGACTGAGAAGGCGGACAATGGGGGGGACCCAGGTGGCATTGGCAGGGGCAAGGTTGTATACAGACAGTTGTGGGGGCCTTGAGTGGGAAAGGCCTCTCTGAGGAGGAGGCATTTAGGCTGGGGCCTGGAGGAGGAGAAGGACCAACTGTGTCAACATCAAGGGTTAGAAAGTGCCAGACAAAGCGTCAAGCGTGGGAGGTGGGAGAGAGCTTGATGTGTTGGGGGAGTTAAATGGGTGGGGCAGGGTGAGTGGGCGAGCAAGTGGTGTGGTGTGAGGCTAGAGCAGAGGCCCAGATCATGATGGAGGCCTTCTGGCCTGTTCTCTCATGACTACCCTCTCCGACTAACCCAAGTCAGGAGGACCCGTGGGAAAGGAGATCAGTGGCTTCCTGTGAATTAGATAAACTCCACTGACCACAGGAAGCTAGAGGAGACCCTAGTCTCTGTAGTGAACACTTCCAAGGACAAGAAAACTGCATCTTCAGTAAGGTTGAGTAACTATGTATCACTCTCAGGATGAATCAGAAGATAAGGAAAACAGAGGGAAATGAGAAAAAACAGACATATTAATAAGGAAGCGGTTAAATGATCATGGTGTAGCCACATAGTAGAACACGGTGCAGCTGGCAAAAAGAATGAGGTTAACTCTTTCAGTGCTGCACTGGCAAGATCTCCAGTTGGTTAAGTTTGTGTTAAAAAAAAAAAAAAAAGGCAGGAGGGATAACATGTATTTGCCCAGTCGCACAAGGGAGGCTGGGGGACAGAGGCAATAGAAGGGAGACTCTGTCTCCTCTTAACACGGTTTCCAAGTTCGAAACAGGTGAATGTATTTCCTATTCAAAGAAATTGAATAAAGCAGGAAAACAAAGAAAAGGCAACGAGGGGTCTCCAGCTGCCAACCAGAATCCAGTGTTCCTTCCAGCCCACACTGCCCCTCAGCCTCTGACTAAGCTGACCCTTAGGGAGGTCAGCTTATGCTCCCTGGGAACGGGGTGCTCACTGGTCCTCAGTTAGATTTTTCACCCCTAGTCATCACGATGGTTGTGATGACTAGTCTAATGACCAAAGAAATCATCCAGAGAGCCCAGACTTAGTTTTGCTTCTCAAATGTGAGCCATTAAAGGATCTCCCCCTCTAGAGCCACCAGGGGGAGAATGAATAAATGAAGAATTATTGAGTGGCTGTCGTACTCCAGGTAGTGGTCCCACAGTGGGCAAGCCTCCTTAGGGTTATTAATCAGTGTAAATGGGGAGTCTAACTCAGAGGAACTCAGCTCCTTGCCCTCAACCTCATAGTTTCCCAACCGCAGCACTATTGTCCTTCTGGGCTGAATAATTCCTTGTTGTGGGGGCCACCCTGAGCATTGCAGAATGTGTCACAGCATCCCTGGCCTCGACGTACCATCCTCACTGCAGCTAACACAGCCCAAAATGTCTCCAGATGTGGTCAGATGTCGCCTGGGGAACAACAGCACCCCAGGGTGAGAACCACTGTTCCCATCCCTGCACTTCCAGACAACTGCTTTGTCTTCCCAGTGAGAAGCTGGGGTTCCCCTCTGCCTCTGTCTCAGCTGGGCTGTCGCAGAGCCTGGCAGTTGACTGAACTTCATGGTGGGAGAGTTCCCCGAGTTTCAGATGCACTAATCAATCCAACTTCCTGGGAACCTCTCTGTCTGGGAAAATAACGCTATCGGATTTTTTTAAATAACAATCTAGGGGCGCCTGGGTGACTCAGTCGTTAAGCGTCTGCCTTCGGCTCAGGTCATGATCCCGGGGTCCTGGGATCGAGCCCTGCATTGGGCTCCCTGCTCAGCGGGAAGCCTGCTTCTTCCTCTCCCACTCTCCCTGCTTGTGTTCCCTCTCTCGCTGTGTCTCTCTGTCAAATAAATAAATAAAATCTTAAAAAAACAAACAAACGATCTATCCGCGAGAAGCTCCCATGGCAGAACAGGCTGGGGCCCTAAAAAGGCACCCCCAAAGCAGGTTGCTAATGAAAGCAAAACGCACTCAGGCTGGCCAGCTGCCCACCCTGCAGCACCTAGGAGAGCGAATGTCGCTCACTCCCTCCTGTGGTTACTTCCCCGCCAGGAGGGGACAGAAACAGGAAGTGCGTGAGGGGTCATTCTGTAACCAACAGGGGGATGGAGGGCACGCCCACCAGCATCTCTCCTTCTCTCAAGAACATCACTCCCAAAGGGCAGCTTTCTTTGGAGGGCAAAGAAAAAGGAACTGTATTTCTATGTTTTGATTAATTTGAGGCTCATCCTTGAGGGCACTGAGAAATGAATGAGCAGAATTTTCCATGGCTAACTGTCCTGGCCGCCAGGCCCTATCGGCAAAGGTTTAGTGTTTATTTACTTTTGCTCGTGTTATTTTTGTTTCAGTTCAGCTGCAGCTCAGTGCGGAAAGCGTGGGGGAGGTGTATATAAAGAGTACCGAGACTGGCCAGTACTTGGCCATGGACACCGATGGGCTTTTGTACGGCTCAGTAAGTATGAGGCTGACATGCTTCCAGACACGGCCAAGGTTTGAGGTTTCCAGAAATCGTGTTACACTGAGTGATGCAAACTATAAAGCAACAATTAGTCTCTGTTTGTTTTTTTTTCCAGCAGGATTCCCACCCTCTACCGTGCCTTATTTTAGGCGCAGGCATGAAAGACTTTCTTGTGGTGCTCTCTCAAAGTACTCGAACGTATTATCACCTAGACACAGAGGAGATATTGATTGAAATTTTAGTAACTCCTCAGTCAATCATTTCAGAATACCTATTTCCACTTCATTCATTCATTCCAAAAATGTTTCTCCAGCACCACTGCATGCTGTAAGCGTGTTCTCTATGCTTTTCACAAAAATTATAGAGCCTAGACTCTAGCATGTGACTCATCACCCATAAACCTTCAGCAAGTGCCTCCTGTGTCTAAGTACTGAAGGGATGTGGCAATGAATGAGCTACATCCCTGTCTGAGCATTTACTCAGGAGCTAAAAATCCTCCACATCTTTTGCACCATCCCTCCTCTGGGTAATGCTTTACACAGGTTTGACTCAGTATATACTGGTCTTTGTGAAAAAAGAATGGAAACACACAGTGTGATTTTTGCCCCTATTGGTATCTCTGGTAGAAGATTTAAATGGAAAGAGAACTAAAGCCAATGGACCCAAGTTTTGAAATGATTTCTGAATCTCAGTGATCCTTTCTCTATATCCTAACAATTGATCATTGAGGCTTGGCCAAACTCCTTTCTTCCCTTTTATGAAGATGTCTACAAAAAGGCAGCTAGTAGGGGGTTTTGGTCGGCCCCCTTTAACTTACATCAAATTGCCAAGGGGCATGGGCACAGAAAACTGCCTCTTAAAGCTGTCACTTCAGCCAGGGTTCAGGATGTGAGCACAGTTTGGTCTTTCAGGCCGTCTGCTAAGGGTCAGGAGATGAGACTGTCAGAGTAATGAGCAGCCTCCTGTAGGCTATTTGCTGAAATATGGATTAAATGGGACAATTTTAAAGGGTTTGGAGCTAGGCAGTGACTGCTACATAGGAAGTAGATTTTTTTTTAAGATGGTTCTTCTACTTGGTAATAAAATCAATCAACCAATCAATCACTGAATCTCAGACTCAAAACTGAATCTCAATTCTCTGCAACTTTGGCAAGTTACTTACCTCCTCTGAGCCTTGTCTAAAATGAAGATAGTAATTGCTGGTGACTACCACATATAGGGGTTAAGAGGGGTCAGAGAGACAATGCACAGAACCCACCCACCAATGTTGCTGACACACGGGAGGTACCCCATCAGTGAAAGTTATAAGACAAATAATAAGTTAATAAATCCCTTCTCCTCATTATTTCACAGGTTACATTTTTAGTTTATGGCTTTTCCTCTTTTAAATCAGTTTTGATATTTAATATAATCTTCTTTTACTTGTATAAAAATATTGAGGGAGAACCCCCAAATCCAATTTCCTCTGGGCTCCCACTGTAGTCCTGCCCATCACTGTACTTCACCTGAAATATTCAGAGGGTAATCTTAATATATTATGCCTAATAATCTATATATTTCTCCACTAATAATGACAAGTTCTAAAATATCTCAGAGCTCTGCCTCACACTCTTAACCAGTTTTAGGTATTAATCCACCCTGCTACAAATTTTTATGTCTGTAGAAAGGACATACTACTTTAAAAAATAAGTTTGAGAGGCTATATATCAAAACATTAATATATGTATTTCTAGGGGTGGTAAGTGGCTAATTTTACAATATGTGAATGCCTGTCTTATCCAAATTTTCTACAGGAGGCATATGTCACCTATTTAGTGGGGGGAAAAAGTGTGCTAAATATAAAAAAAGAGAATAATTTTTAAAATAGTCATGAATCAACTGTTAATCTCCAGGCCCTTGGCATTGCACCAAATGCATCACAACTCCTGACAAATCCTGGTTGAGGGACAGACGGAGCTCCTCTGATGCGGCCCTGCTGACTCAGTCTGTGACTCAGCCGCTCTGTGTGTGTCAACTGCCGTAGTGTAACAGAGACATCAGGGGAGGGACTTGGCCGTCCTCACCTGCGTCACAGAACGCAGGCCTGAACGCCCACTGAGGGGTGCCATGGGAGACCCTCCCTGCAGGGAAGTGGGTAACCCACACACGTCCACAACTGCCTACCTCCTCCCACACCCAAAAACGTGCATCAACCGCTAACGTCTGGATAAGTTCCTTTAGGGGCAGCAGCTACCCAATTAAATATTAGTTGTCTCCCATCTTATTCTAAAAGGATCCAAAGTGTCTCACCCAGATGTCATTGCACGAGACTACAAATGAATAAGAAGCAGGAAACATCTTGTTCTGTAGTTCCTTACTAATCAAACGTGCCCACAAATAAAGAATAATGAACAACAAGATCGGAAACCACCAGGAAGGGCATCACCCACTCCTGTGGGTGAAGAGATAACGTTAAGATCACGTGACTTGGAACTGGAGCAAAATCAATATACAGCATACGTATTTTATATCCAAATATAATAAATGTATTCTAAAATCCTGATGAATAGGAAGTTCAAATGCCTGGGATTCTTCCCACTTTCTAACAGATGAACTCCAAATAAAACAGTAATCGTTGGTAGATATTTTTAAAGTAACTGCACTATTGAATATGTCGTAGTGATCTTTCCAGCTTAATAAACTGGCAACTGCACTGGATTCCACTGTATGGATGTGCCCCTAGTCACTTAACCAATCACCTTTCCATGAAGATGTAGGTTGCTTCGAATGTGTTCCCATTATACCAGTACTTCAAAGACCATCCTCGAAAATACCGTTTTACACTTGCTCAACTATCTCCCTAAGGCTCAATTCCTACAAATGAAATTGCTGGGTCAAAGGTAATACATATTGCCAAACTACCCTCAGAAAATTGCTACCAATTTATCTCACCAACAGTGCGCAAAAGTGCCTATTTCCTATGCTCTCACAATACTAAGCATTGCAAATTTTTTTTGTTCTTTTCAGATATTACAGCCAACCTGTTAAATTGGTTTTAACTTGCATTTTCTTGTGAGATTGAATGTTTTCATAGGTTTATTCCCCCCCCGCTTTTTCTTTAAAGCAGAGATAGCATGCCATTTTGCTAATATCATCAGCCTCTATCTGTATGGCCTTATCTATGTCCCTCCGTGTTTACATACGTAAAGATAGGAGGAAGTATGTTCATCACTGTTAACAGTTGCCTATATCTGGGTGGGTGGCTTTGGGGTGGTTTTTAATTTTTTTTTCTTTTTTTAAAGTAAAGTTGTGATTTTTTTTTAAAAGTGCAATTCTTTAAAAAAAAATACAGTGCAATTCTTTGTATAAGTAGGTCTTTTTATACATAGGAAAAAATAAAGCTATGTTCACTTTTTAACAATTTTAAGTTCCAGGATAATGTTTCACGCTTAGGATACATTTTGTACAAGTGTTTATATCCCTAACAAAGCTAAGGCAAAAATGCTGATATTGTTAGTGAAAGTCACCAGGATATAAAATAATATTAGTAGGTTTTCATTTATTTTTCAATCCAAACTTAAAAACCCTCACCACATCATGGTTTGGTTTTACCGATTTTGGCCTTTTTTCAGGGTCATGTCCATGTGCCAGGCCTTTACAGAGACAAAAGGCTCAGCCCTGCCCTTGATGTGCTATGTGGTCATTCGGGATCTTCCCAGCTGGGAACTCTAGGGTCCTGAGGACAGCAGATGGAAGGGAGCTTGCAAAAACAGTAAATGAATTTGAAGGCTCACTAGGTGCTGGGTCCTGTTCTAAGTCATTACCATTACCATTACCCTCAGAGACAGGTCCCATTATGATCTCAATTTTCCTGAAAAAGAAACTGAAGGACAAAAGGGCCTCAGTAAACTCTCCCAAGGTCACATGGCTAGTAAACAGAGAAACCTCACTGAAAACCAATCACTAATAATTCTACCCTCTTTCGGTCTTATCTTTTTAGCAGACACCAAATGAGGAATGTTTGTTCTTGGAAAGGCTGGAGGAAAACCATTACAACACCTACACCTCCAAGAAGCACGCCGAAAAGAATTGGTTTGTTGGTCTCAAAAAGAACGGAAGCTGCAAACGCGGTCCTCGGACTCACTATGGCCAGAAAGCAATTCTGTTTCTCCCCCTGCCAGTCTCCTCTGATTAAAGAAATCTCTTCTGGGTGCCGACCACTTCAGAGGAGGCTGAGGGGTCCTCACCCAGTTGACCCCAGATTGTTCCCTTGACCATTGGCTGCACTAACCCCCGGCCCACAGAGCCTGAATTTGTAAGCAATGCACTTCTAAATGCCCAATTCACTTTTTTTTGCAGAACCTCTTACCCCAGCACAGTTTGGAACAGAGGGATCAAATTGCTTCTAGAGGCCAACAGGCTGGTCAGTCTGGGCGTGTGGCATGTCCAGTTGCCTCCGGGCACCTGCTGTAGGCTAAGCCTCTCAATGCAAAGGTGTGGCCAAATCAAGTGTGTTCAGGGGGCTGCCATGTGAGTCATCAGTAACTGCATACAGTTCCATCTACTGAGTAAACTCTGTCTGTGATTCCCCCAAACATCTGGCATGATGCCCTTTTGTCCTTTCAATTCCCCACATGTATTAGCAGAGAAGCTTATGGCTAGGTTAGGGGAAGGTAGTGTTCCAGGGGTAGAAACTGGGATGAAGAAATCAACCTCTCACCCCCCCACCCCCCAAGAAGAGAAGGGACTAAAATGGCAAGGGGAGATTGGGTTCTGGTGGACAGCTCAGAAGGATGGGCTCTCAATGCAGAATAAACAAAGGATGGGAGGCTTAGCCGCAAGAAAGGATAAATGCATAGCTTCAGAAGTCCTTAGGATGCCTTGACTTTCCCAAGATTATTAGGCAGCAGGAAGCCCCAGGATGATGTCTAATGGGCAGCATCAGAAGTGGGCTCTTGGATAAAAGCAAAAACATCCAATGTTGGTAAATTCATTTGGGTCTGCGGTGTGGGAGTGCTGAGAAAGAAAGGAAACATGAGCTGAGGGGACGGCTTTTCTTGAAAGAGGTAGATGCCAGAAGTGAGGAGGAAAGAGAAAACAGAGGATCTGGGGTCCCAGGCAGTGCTTACAAATCACAAGCGGATCGGGTTCGAGTGTAGATTCCGGTGCAGCGGGTCTGGAGTGCGGTCTGTGTATTTCTAACATGCCCCGGGTGCCGCAGGTGCTGCTGCCCTCCCCCCGCCCCAATTTAAGTAGCAAAGTCCTGAAGAATGCAGTACAAAGGAAGGTGGCTCAAGCCCCCTGATCCTCTCTCGCCTCACCCCTAGAAATGTACACACCACGAATCTTCCTGAGCATTCAGGCACCATCCGCAGCAGTGATGCTGGTGTGAAGGAACAAGGACTTAAGGCGCTTTGGCCCAGTGCCTATAAAATACCCATTTAGAAGATATACAAAAGCATACTTCAAAAATGTTAAACCCTCACCAACAGCTTTTCTCAAGAGACCATTTGTGTTACGATTACTTGTATAAATATGCTTCCTGCTTAAAGTAAACTTGACCCAAGTGGCTAGCAAATTAGAAACACCATTCATCTCTGACATATGATACTGTTGCCATGTAAAGGCCCTTAATAAGCCATTTACATTTACTGTGAGACTGTATGTTTTAATCACATTTAAAAATATAGAGCTCAAAGGCAGTTAACTGATTAGCATTCAGCCGCTGAGAATAGTAATAGGCTATGATGTATAAGCTCTTCAATTATCTACTACTTATACTATGTTTACCTATAAAAAGAGATTGTACTTCATTTTCCATTGTGCTATTACAAATTTTCCTTTGAAAGTACGGACTCTGAAGCAAAGATATGATAACTGTGGATAAAAACTGTTGAGAATATCAGCTCATGGTATAAGGAGCTGACATGACTAATTGAAAAATAATTCCTTACTAATTGAGTTGTCATGTTTATGATGGGGAAAAAAAGACAATTTGTGAAAGTTCAAAGCAACGGTACAACTGAGGAACTGAACTAAGTTCACACTATGGTTGATAATATCATTCTGCATTTGTGCAGAAAAATGATTTCCGAACTTTTTGTTTTTTGTAACTTGGATAAGACAATGCTATTTTATTTTAGTAAATGCTTACAGGCAAGTTGGGGATCGTGCAGTGTGGTTTAACATCTCCTTACTCTGAAGATCTGGCAGGAAAGGGTACCCAGAGAGGAAATCTAAGATATTTATAATGGTCCATAATTTTTAGTGTATGAATCAAATTCAAATATAACACTGGCCAAGAAAAATTAACTGTTGCTAACAGATGAGACGGAAGTCTGTGGTTTCAGAGATCCAAAGCAGTTAGAAGAAACACTACCGTGGCCTCCACAGCCTCCGCCTGATTATTCATGCATTCATTCGTGAATATTTATTTAGTGCCTACTGTCTGCCAGGCACTGTTCTGGGTACCAGGGCCCCTGGAAACCTTGTCTGTCTGGTTCGCTGCTGTATTCTCTCCCAGGGCATTATATTTATAATGAAAGATGTTGTGGATTCATTTACTTCAGTCAAGTTAAAACGGAGACTGTGTAGGTTCCTGCTGAATAAACAGCAAGTCCCAGAAACCCAGATTCTGAAAGAATTAGCAACACCCAGTGTAAGATAAATCTATCAAGGTGTCAGAGGACATGGCAAGGTAAACCTAGTATTTTCAACCGTAGAACCATGTCCACTTCAGGGGGACCTCTTTCAAATTGGGAAAAGAGCCTGTCAGATCTTATAAGAGGGGAATAGTGGGCAGATCCCCCGCCATCGGGAACATGCTCTAGTTCCTTAACGTGGAGCATTCCTGTTGCGCTCTCTCCCTTCCTTGAGTAAGTCATGCAGCCATCTGCTTGTCACATGCCTCTCGTTTGGATTCATTTTCAGGCCAACTGTTAAGAATTGCCTGACATTCTGTACAAAGCATCAGGAGCATTTATGCTTTTTGTTTTCAATTTATTGTTTTCAACGCGGAGGTGGAGGTGGTTAGTGATCTGTTTCCTTGGAAGGGATGATAGTTAGAGCCTCCTCTGGCCAACAGTGGGTACTTATCGAGAACTGACTAGAGCATCAAGTGTTCCTGAAGATAAAGGTCCTTGCTTTGTATCAGAAGCAACCGAGCCCAACTGCTCGGCCTCGGGGAACATACTGCCTAAAGCAACCGAGCCCGCTGGCTGTGAAGCAGACCTCTGATGAAGAAGACATCTGTCATTTTACATCAGTGTCTCCCCCCCCCTTTTTTTTTTTGGCACCTTATAAGTATTAATAAATGTTCCACTAAAAGGTGACAATGTGTCTCTGAGTTTTAGGACATCACAGGTCTCATCTTCCTGTGGAAGGTCTTCCCCTGGCACCTAGCAGGTGTGGCTGCTTTGTTTTCTAGATATAGCTTGTCACCGGATAGGATACCTTAAAGGCCAAGAGGAAAAGTTAAGGTAGAAACATTTTTTCATTTTGTTTGGAAACCTAAGGCAATATTACTGTTTTTCTAGGGATCCATCAGGGAAGTATATTCAAAGGGATTTGCTCCCTGAAGAGCCAAGTATCATAATGAACTCAACTGATACTTTTTTCTTCATGGTATAAATTATGAAAATTTATGCCACTATCATACAGTTGACCAGCCTGTGCTTAGGCAAACATATATACTGTGACCTGAAAAAAAAATTTAAGGACTTACAACTTTAGGTCAATGGCAAAAGGTGCATCTCTTGCATCTCAAGTGCCTTAATGAAGAGTAATAGGTTTGCCCATCAGATTTTCTGAAATTACTATCATAGTAAGCAACATCTCTTTAAATAAACTTCTCAATCTTAGTACTTTATTTTATTTATTTTTTGAGAGAGAGACAGAGCATGAACAGGGGAAAGGGCAGAGCGAGAGGGAGAGAAACAAGCAGACTCACCACTGAGCAAGGAGCCCTACAAGGGGGCTCCATCCCAGGACCCCTAGATCATGACCTGAGCTGAAGTCAGACTCTTAACCGACTGAACCACCGAGGTGCCCCTTAATCTTAGGACTTTTTTTTCTTGGGAAAAAGCATACCACTGCCTAGACCTCGTGGCAGAATCAGATCACACACACAAACACTCACACACACACACACACACACAGGCTCTCACACACATACACTCACGTGTACCTATTAATACTGGCTGGGCCGTGTTTGTCCACTCTACCAATTACACACCACAATCAATCCCTCCTTTTCCTTTTAAAGTCACCTAAACCCAGTACTTTCCTACTCTTTGAGCTTGATCCACAGTAAGAACTACATTTTCCATAACAACCCAGCGCATACATATCCTTGTATACACACACAACTGAAACAAAAACAGCAGGAAGCTATGTACAGGCGATGCATTCTTTTCTGTTACATTCCACTAAAAAATGCTGGTCAAAGATCCATTAAATTGGGTCACAACATTAACGGGTTACAACCACAGTTTTTTGGAAAACACTGGCTCAGAGCACCTGGTCTTCTTCCCAAAGATGACGAGACCCAATTAGGATTACTAATCATGCAAAATGAATATAACGATGCAGATCCCACAGGTAACCACTGCCTGCAAAGCTTCCAATGCTTTTAGCAGATTTCTGCGGGCAGAGCCCTGAGGACTTTGGCCCCCTCCCCTCCTTTGGAATTCTCATCACTGTGGGGCTTGAGGGCATTCCCTCCCTAACTTCCACAGTCTTCACTTCATTCCTCCCTCTTGCTCTCCAGCGCCACCCCCCGCCCCAACCTCAAATTCTTAATTCATAACCATTTCTAAACAAGACTTGAAAAAGAGATTGAGCCAGGAAAAGGCAAGGCACCCAGGGTCTCTGAACATCCTCCCCAGCCCCCAGCCCTTTCTGACAATTACCGTCTTATCTACCTAACAGAAGAGTTTAACATCCATAACTCAGTGACAAGATAAACACCATTGCTACTGGAACGCATCTTATACTGGGATTCAAAAATTTTCATTTTTGCTGAACCAACTAAAAAAAGTAACTCTGTGCCCTAAATGTTTGAGAGGGTTAGGCTGGCTGAGAATTGGCCTCTTATGGGTGAACTTGACAGCAAAAGGGAAAAGTATAACTGAAGTCACTGCCTTCCATATTTATCTGAGTGATGTCCTAGCTGCCATGGGATGGGGAGGGGAGGGGAATCCTAACCCTAAGCACCCTTGGGTGGCCGTTACATTGAGGAGTATGGTAACAGTGATACGTCAAACAAAGACGTGCTTTCATGTGCACTTGTACAAATTAACAAAAATTATTTGTAGGAGCAGTAGTACAATATAGGAATCCTTAAGCCTGACCTAGCCTTGGGACTTGTAACTTCTCCATTTCAAAATCACTAGGCATTTGTTTGACAACCATTAAAACTGCAATAATGGCTCATGAAAAGCGGCACACCCCCACCTTCCTACTCCACTCCTTAAACCTGTCCTCCAGTCCCAGAAAGAAACTCCCTTGCTACTGTGCATAAAACTCAGAGCCTGAGATGTGGGGATCCAACACAGGGCATTCGGGACCCCAGTGATCCATCTGACATTCTCTCAAGTTATGGGGAAATGTACTAAATGACTACTGGGATCTTTCTGTAACACTGTACTCACTCTGCGGCTGACATATTGACCACGACATACTACACTGTTAGCTTTCCACCCCAGTTAGAAAAATTTAAAAGAGAAACCAGGTCACACACAGCCTGAAGCTGGAGGGTGGGTTTGCTTTATAAAACGCATGTATTGTAGGACCTACTTTTGGGGTCTTCTGATGGGGCTACGAATGTGTGTGATGTGGGAAGGAGGTATTTCCTAAATTGCTTCCTTCCCTCTGAGCTACCCACTGTCACACAGGCTGTGTTTACACATTTAGCAGCTAAATACTGGTGTCTATTTTATTACGTAAACAAGCAAAACCTCACCATGTCCTCGATGTGCTCTTCTATCAGCCTTAATGAAGGGTTGAGCACTCCTTGTTTGGAAGTGTGTTCAATTTCAGGATTTGGTTCACTTGGTTGCAGTGTCTGGGGAGGTAGGTGTAGGCAGGCAGTTTGTGCAAGTCGTCACAGAGATGCACATCACTGTGACTTTTGTAATTCATATTTTCCTGCCTTAAGAGAAATTCTTTTTTTAGTCTTACCCAGAGATGCATAAGAGCAAGAGGTTAGCCTATTTTACTGATATGCTTTGGCCCAGAACTTCTTCCTCCAAAGTAAGTTACAGGGACGTCTCCGTACACTAACTGGTTTTGTTTGGACTGTAAAAACAGGACTGTTTGTAGTCTCGACGTCAACTGTGTGGAGAGTTCAGTAGTTTCCTATAGAAGCGAATAGGAAGATCTCTGGCTTTCTCAAAATATAACACCTGCGGGGTGCCTGGATGGCTCAGTCAGTTAAGTGTCTGCCTTCGGCTCAGGTCATGATCCCAGAGTCCTGGAATCAAGTCCCGCATCGGGCTCCCTGCTCAGCAGGGAGTCTGCTTCTCCCTCTCCCTCTGCCTTTCCTCCCTCTGGTGCTCACTCTCCCTCTCTCTCTCAAATAAATAAAATCTTAAAAAAAAAAAAAGCACCTGCATTAGGAGCCCTGAGTGATCAAATCGAAAATCCAGGCGGGTGTGCAGAGGGGACGTATGAGAGAGGAACTTGTTTCCCTATCCATGGTGCCACTGGAATCTGTCACAGAATATTTACCTGAAGAGAAGAAGAGAGGTGGGTTTTGATAGACTGCTTGAAAGTGTGTAACTCTCAAGCTACCTGAACATTTGGAAAGAGTTTGGCAGGGCAGAGGGCTACCCAACACCGTCAAGTCTTCAAGAATAAACAGAAGGAATACATTTTGAAAATGATGCATTTTTCCTCAATTCTCTCCCTCATTCATTCATTCACCGGTCATTTATTGAGTATCTAGCATTGTGTTCGTGAGAGTCGGGTCAGGAAACTGAGACCGCACCAATACTCTGAACAGGGAAATTTTAATGGGAAGAATTCTTAGCTAATAAAAAGGGATTAACTACTGAGGGGTAAAGAGATCTCTAAGCAGGTGGAGGGAGCAGCTTCTATCCCAAGGCTAAGGAAAGTACTCAAGAGAGAGGGCCTTCTCTCAGGGATGAGATTCAGACTCCATGGGCAAACGGGTGGCTCTGGCCCAAGGATGGTGGCGGATCTCACCGTGGCACTTCAGGGAGCTTCCCATGGGGCGCTGGCGAGCCTCCCTGTAAGCAGCCTGAGGCCGAGCCAGTGCGACTCGCTGCAGGTTTGCACAGGAAGCTGCCCGAGGATGGCCACCCCAAAGACAAGCCCCTTCCCCTCGAAGTGTCCCGCCGGTGCCCTCTGCTGACAAAGCCTAAGCTGCATCAGCTGGCAAAGGAGAAACGTTGCCAGGGTCCGGCTGCAGCACGACAAAAGGAGGCAAAGAGGAACGGATTTGGAGCAGATAGGCAATAAACCGACAACCTGCATAACCACATGATTTAGATACTCGGCCAGACATAGCATTAGAGATGAATAAATGTGGTCCTTGCCCTTAAAAAGCTTATTGTAGGAGTGGATGGAGCCAGTCCCTAGATGAAGGCATCGATTTTTTTTTTTTTTTTTTGGTTTATTCCCTTTAAAAAAATCACTGCTCTCTGAGCCCTCTGAGCCTCTCCGAAGACCATCACGTACATTCAAGGTACTTCCTTTAGATATTAAGTCATTTGCTATTTTATTTTTTCAGGGAAATAATAAGGTCATTTGCTATTTTAAAGCAACCCTAATTGGGGCGCCTGGGTGGCTCAGTCATTAAGCGTCTGCCTTCGCCTAGGTCATGATCCCGGGGTCCTGGGATCGAGCCCCGCATCGGGCTCCCTGCTCGGTGGGAAGCCTGCTTCTCCCTCTCCTACTTCCCCCCGCTTGTGTTCCCTCTCTCGCTGTGTCTCTCTCTGTCAAATAAATAAATAAAATCTTAAAAAAATAAATAAATAAAGCAACCCTAGTCAGTGCAATATACACAAAGAGAAGCTAGCTCTGGAGCCAGACCAGCAGAGTTGGAATTCTGGCTCCTCTGTTTACTGACTTGGTAACTTTGGGCAAGTGACATAATCTAGCTGTCCTCCAGGTCCTCCTCCATAAAGTGAGGATCCAAATAGTATCAACCTCACAGGCTTGCTGAGAGGATCAACTGAGATGGAGGCACACAAGTACTTTTAACACAATATCTGGCAGACAAAATATAATTATACATATTATAATAAAATAGGGCTAAAAATGATCTTTTAGATTCTACATTCAGGTTCCCAGGGATTGTTTTCATGAACCCACATTTAGAAAGATCTTGCTTTTAAGCAATTCATTTAAAAGAGTTATAAATGGGGGCGCCTGGGTGGTTCAGTCAGTTAAGTGTCTAACTTCAGCTCAGGTCATGATCTTGGGGTCCTGGGATTGAGCCCCATATGGGGCTCCCTGCTCAGCAGGGAGTCTGCCTCTCCCTCTGCCCTTCTCCTGGCTCGCGTTCTCTCACTTTCTTCCTCTCAAATAAATAAATAAAATCTTTTTAAAAAAAAAAGAGGGGCACCTGGGTGGCTCAGTCGGTTAAGCATCCGACTCTTGATTTCAGGTCAGGCCATGATCTCAGGGTGGTGAGATAGAGCCCCGTGACAGGCTCTGCACGCAGAGTGGAGTCTGCTTGCTTTTCCTCCCTCTGCTCCTCCCCCTGTGCTCTCTCTCTGTCTCTGTCTCTCTCTCTCAAATAAATAAAATCTTTTTAAAAAAGATAAAAGTCTAGATTGACTCCAAGCTTACTTTTATATGGCACATCTTAAATGAAGTTTTACAAATTAAAAAAAAAAGTTGTGTGGAAGATAACACAGGAATAGTAAGGGGCCAGAAAAAACGTGCAAAAACAGAGCCGAAGAAACTGTGTGTGTTTGGTTAAGAGATTTAAAATGAGATGTCTTTGCTCTCTTCAGATAGTTCAAGGGTGATTTTGGTTTTCTTGCTCTGCTGGTCAAAATGAGTATGTGCAACTTAACAAGGAAGGGGTTTTGGTTCAGCATAAAGGAAAAAAAAAACTTGTAACAACTACAGCCATTCTAACCATGGTTGAAGCATATGCACGGTTAGTGGCTGGTACCTGCTACTCCTGGAGACGTTCACACAGAGACGGGATGGACACCTGCGGTAGCCTGACACATCACCCACACCTCCCTCCCGAGCTGAAGCCATCAGCCCTCCACAGGGATGGGCCAGGTGAAGACAGCTGCCCTGCCCAAGGGCACGCATGCCCCTCTGAGGCAGTCTGCATAGGGGCACACCTGCCCGGCTCCTTCGCTTCGGCACCAGACAGCTCTCAAGGATCATTTCAGCTTCAGAACTTCTCTAACGTCGGCTGAGGCCCCTACCGAGACCGCCTCACTTCTTCTACCCTATCCTGCTTCCTCCCCTCCCCCAGGGGTGGATCCCCAAATCCCTAAACAACTGCCAGTGGGAGAATCTTCACCTCACAGTCTGCTTCTCGGGGGAGCCCAGCCTGGGAGGATACCTGCCCAGGATGCTAGAGACATGGCTCTGAGCAGGATAACTGCAAAGGTCCCCTACAGTCCTATGACTCGACAAAGCCATTGGGCATCTGAAGCTGAATGTTCTAAGTCTACACAGTGTCCACTATGTGCAATCCATACGGATGATCCTCAAGAGAAATCTCAACCTTCTTTCGTACTGTCTGACCTACGGCCGGCCTGAAGTCACTTAGGAGGGGTACCTGTGGGGTCGTTACATTGTTCATTCAATCACTTGTCAAGTCTTTCAACAACTATTTATCAAGGCCCAGATAGGCACCCAGCCTGGTGGAGACAACGGTGAACAAAAGAGCTCTTTTCTGGAGCTTACATTCTAGTGAGGAGAAACATATCACCCTATTTTCCAAATTTCAGTCATTTGCATAATGCTTCCAAAATTTCTGCCTCTATGCCCATTGCCTGATCATGGTACTTCTACTTCCTCTGGCTTATAGATGGTGGATTCATAGTTTTATCTACTTTCGGCCCAACGTAGGCTAAAATGTTCACAAAAGGATAAGCTGAGTATATACATGTGTTTTCTAACACACATTAAAATAAACATATAACTTTAAAATAAAAAAAAATGAACACCTGCATATCATTTGTGCCATATGCGTACCATACTTTAGGAAGCAATTTATACAAAGGATCACACAGAGAAATGTAAAACTGCAAGGGTGACAAGTACTTACAATGAGAAGTATCCAGTGTCCTCAGAATATATAACAGGGGGATTTAATTTACTTAAGAGCTTCCCCAAGGAAGTGAGCTAATATCTGAAAGAAGAGTAAGAGCTGACAAGGTAAAGAGGTGGAGTGTGTGTTGTGAAGAACATTCCAGATAGTGGCAGCAGCATATGCTAAGGCCCCGTGGCAGGAGGGAACACAATGGCAATGAGGCTCAAGTGTGGTGACCAAGGGGTAGGGAGCATGTCATGAACTGAGGCTCGCTGGCAAAGTAGAGGCCAATGAAGGAAAAGGGAAGTTAGATAGATTCCGTTCTCCAACATCCGTAGATAACCAAGTTGAAGCTGTATATACATAATCACTCTCTCCCTCCTTCTCTCCCCCACACAACTGAATTGTAACACTTCTCTAGACCCTCTGCCAAAGGACACAAATAAGCAGCATCAACATGCATGTTTCTGGCCTGGGGCTGTGAAATTATTCCAGACTTGAAACTTTGGGGGCTGAGGTTACATTTGTTAAATATTTAGACCTTTCCCCTAGGCTTTTATTCATTCCATCCAGCAGGTGGAGTATAGGGATATGCTTTTTGTTCCCAACAAATCCCCTTACGTTGAAAAGGAAGAGCAAGGTTTGCCAGCACAGTCAAGGGTGAGAGATAGAACAAGGAGGCAGTGATTGTGTATTTGAGTCTCATTCATATGGAAAACATGAGCTAATTAGCTTCTTACTGCTGTGCTTCCAGAGATTCTGAATTTGACGTTTCTGTCCAAGTTTGGGGAGCTATTAATCAGTCCCAAAACAAATGAAGCGGCTTAAAAAGAATCACATAAACAAAAACCACATCCTTCATAAGATAAAAAGAAAAAAAAAAAACAGAAAGGCAACTTGGAAACTCTTCAGAGATGGTGCCCGTTTCAGGGTTTGGGGGGATTTGGCTGGCTGACGGAGATGTCTTAATTTGGGGATGAAAATAGAGAACACAAACATATTTACACAACTCTAATGAGGAAAACTCAACAGACCACATTGCCCTGTGGAAAGTGGCTTCTTAAAGTCCTATAGCCAAACAGTGACCTTGTGGGAAAAAACAAAGAAACCGAAGGACAGAAAGTGAATAGAGACAGAATAAGTTAGTTGGGGGGCTCCAGATTCTTTATAATAAGAAACATGACCGATTCTTTATAATAACCATTCTGAATTGATCTCATTCCTTTTTCTGGAAGACACAGAGACCTGCCTTCCTGACAACCAAACAAAGAAGACAGTTCCTGAGTCTCTGCCATGGAGGAGGTTATTGCAACAGATGTGGGGGAAAAGGAGAGAAAAGGGCTCTATTGAGGACTTGCCCCTGAGGACCCTCAGCTGGGGGACGTGGTTTATAAACAAACGCTCAGAACGCAACCTAAGAGAGCACCGAAATAAATGCATGCAGGGTGCTCTAGGAGCATGGGCAGAAGGGAAAATTCCTCCTGGGGGAGTTAGAGAAAGCTTTCCAGAGGAGGTGATGTCTGACCTGTGTCAGAAGAGATGAGCAGGTGTCTACCAGGCAGGGAAGAAAGCAGGAAAAGGGGGGACCATGGGGAATGGGGAGAGGGAAGTAGGATGATGGAGTCTCACCTCACTCATGGATTAGGAACGAGAGAGTCCACTTACAAAGAGGAGTCAGTCCCCCCATGGTCAAACTCAGTCCTGAAAAGCCCCCAGAGAGATGGACGTACCATATCTCAGTGAGGAACTGGCATGCATTTAGGGGGGGGGGGGCTATGAGCACTGAATAATTAAGCCCTGTAATCACATTCAGCCAGCCAGGTGCTCCCAGTACGAGAGGCCTGGAAAACCAGGTTAGCAGCAGATTCTTGCCTCCCCTCACTCCGTGGGGTTAAATAGACACAGGAGTAGAATGTCAGACAGATCACCCATAGTATTTACTGTTATCTTTCTCCTTCCTCCCTCCCCCACGCTCTCTCTCTCCTGAGTTGGTAAAGTTGATTTCTTTTAAGTGAACTGTGTGTATGTGATGTCACTTTCCTTCCAGGTATAGGGCACAAGCCGGGAGTGACCCAACTCCACTATTCAGTATGTGGTTTCTGCATCTCTAACACAGGGAGAACATTAAAACCTCCCTCATGGGGCGCCTGGGTGGCTCAGTCGTTAAGCGCCTGCCTTCGGCTCAGTTCATGATCCCAGGGTCCTGGGATCAAGCCCCGCATCGGGCTCCCTGCTCAGCGGGAGGCCTGCCTCTCCCTCTTCCACTCCCCCTGCTCGTGTTCCTCTCTCACTGTGTCTCTCTCTGTCAAATAAATAAATAAAATCTTTAAAAAAAAAACAACAAAAAAACCTCCCTCACAAGGTTATGGTGAGGATGAAATGAGCTAATCAGTGTAGACTGCACAGAACACTGCTTGGTGCAGGGTAAGTGTTTAATTATTACTGTTATGATCATTACTCCAATCACAGGAGACAGCACACGTTAGGACACAGAAAGACAGAGGAGAATGGTGTGTTTAGAGGATGGTGAACAGCACAACCAGCCAGAGGTGAAGCTAGTAAGGTAGGCTTTGGGGAATTTGTGAATATTCTTTATTGCAGGACTAAGCTTAAATTCTATCTTTGGGCAAGAAGAAACCAGTGGAGACATTCTGCAGGTAGGTCATACTTCTACAGTTATATTAAGCTGAGATACCTCTGGCTGTTGTGTGGAAAAGAAGATGGGAAAACCTGTCAGAAAGCTACTGTAAGAGTGTGGTCTTGGGGGGCACTGGGTGGTTGATTCAGTTTAAGCATCCGACTCTTGGTTTTGGCTCAAGTCATGATCTCAGGGTAGTGGGATCAAGCCCTGCATTGGGTTCCACACTCTTTGGGGAGTTTGCTTGGGATTCTCTGTCTCCCTCGCCCTCTGCCCCTCCCCACCATGCACCCACTTGCGCTCTCTAATAAATAAATAAATCTTCAAAAATAAAAGAGTGTGGTCTTGGGATGAGGAGGACCTGAGCTGATGACAGTGATGAGGGTGATGATTTTAATGTCAGTTCCCCCAAAACAGACCCTGAGACCATGACTTGGGCACAGGCTGGGAGGAGATCCCAAAAAGCACAAGTGCGGGAGGGGAAAATAAGACAGGGATAGGAGAAGGGCCAGCCATGCCTCATGGAACAGGTCACTGGTGTGGACAAGTGAGGCTCAATTCCACCGGGGTCCCTGCGAGGCTGTGGAGAAGACACCTCAGAATTACCCCAATCATGGAAGTGGGATACTTGTCCAGTGATGCCACCCTTCTCCAGCTGAGGGCTTCCCCTGGAGGTGTAAATCCCCGTACTTTTGAGCTGCTGTGCCTCCAGACTGAGCAAACTTCTTTAATACCCAAGGAAGTCCTCAGGCAGAGAAAAAAAAGAGAGGCAGGCTCTGGAGGGGAAGCTGTTGGTCTGTATGGGGACTGTCCAACAAGGCTGCATGCGAGCTCAGAAGTGGCTTGAAGAGATATGCGGCAGGGCATGATGATGACAATGATGATGACGACGACAATAATACTAGCTGCAGTAGGTAACCTTTTCTGAGTGCTTACCATGAACCAGACATGATGCTAAGCATCTCCTGTAAATGCATGATCACGGTCTATCCTTACAACCCTCAGGAGGTGCCAGTGCTATTACTATCCTTATTTTACAGATGGGGAAATTGAGGCACTGAGAGGTTATGTGATACGCCCCAAGGTACATAGCTAGGAGATGATGAAGCCCATGCTGGATCTCATGTATTGTGACTCCAGAGCCCATTCCTTCAATTGCTACTGCATACTGCCTCAAAAAGACTGGCAGTGAGCTGGGAAGAAGAGACGAATCTGAGAATGATTTAAGACAGTGTGATCCAATACGATAGCCACCAGCCGTGCGTGGCTACTGAGCACTTGGAAATGTGACTAGTACAACTAAAGCAGTGAAGTTTGAATTTTATTTAATTTTTTTTTAAAGATTTTATTTATTTATTTGAGAGAGAGTGAGTACATGAGAGGGGGGAGGGTCAGAGGGAGAAGCAGACTCCCCGCCGAGCAGGG
Source organism: Mirounga angustirostris (assembly GCF_029215605.1). Lineage (NCBI taxonomy): Eukaryota > Metazoa > Chordata > Mammalia > Carnivora > Phocidae > Mirounga > Mirounga angustirostris. The sequence continues at coordinate 36,256,386 of NW_026991715.1, read as the reverse complement.
AGCCCAATGCGGGACTCGATCCCGGGACTCCAGGATCATGACCTGAGCCGAAGGCAGTCGCTTAACCGACTGAGCCACTCAGGCGCCCGAATTTTATTTAATTTTAATTAAAATAGTTATGCATGCCTGGGGGCTACTGCATTGGACAGTGGAAATTTAGGAGGTGGAATATTCTGCCCTTGAAGAAGGTAAAGCATACTTAGATGTTTACCAATATGATGATGTTACGATGCATCTTTATGTGTGTCACAGTTAATTAATTACAAAGAGTATTGAAAATTCTGGGGGCGCCCAGGTGGCTCAGTCGTTAAGCGTCTGCCTTCGGCTCAGTTCACGATCCCGGGGTCCTGGGATCGAGCCCCACATCGGGCTCCCTGCTCCGCGGGAAACCTGCTTCTCTCTCTCCCACTCCCCCTGCTTGTGTTCCCTCTCTCGCTGTCTCTGTCAAATATATAAATAAAATCCTAAAAAAAAAAAAAAAAAGAAAATTCTGAAATTAATGAATTTTTTATATTTAATAAAATCAAACTAAAGCAGGCACACAGTTTTAAAAACACAGTATTACAAAATTTATAGCAGTAGTACCCTTTCCCATTGTACTCCTGGTTCCTGCTCTCCAGATACAACCACTTTTATTTCTTCTAGATATATCTCCTGATACTTACTTTGTATTTCTAAACAGTATCTATTAAACAGTACCTATTAGTTTCATTCTATGGAAGATACAGATTTAGCTTTTTATACTATATGCCCACCAGTTATTTACATAACCTCTATCCCAGCCCAGGGCCCTTCTCATCATCCCTAAAGAGTCACATCACTGGTTAGTTCAAGATTCAATGTTCACATTAGTAAAATGTTGTAATTATTAGTTACATATAAGCGAGGGGATGATTTCATGTCATTTTTCATACAAGTGTCTATCTTTCATTTCCTCCATTTTCAGCTTACTCATCATTAATTTAGCCTCAAACTTTCAGACAAGCTCTAAGAAGCCTCTCAATACAATCAACCACATTTTTTATCATTTTGATTTTCATTGAGACATCCCTCCTGGAGCCCTCAGATCTGTGAGGGCCTTTGGCAGCACCATTACCCTGTGGCTTCCCACCAATATTTTCCTGGGATTCCTCGTGCCTCTCTCCTATTTTAGATTTGCTATGCCAGGATCCCATGCAATCTTCTTTCTTGATTTAGCCCTTGGGCTATTTAATATTACCTCTAGTAGCTTTTTTCACAAATGGTAAATGGAAAGTTACTATTTAGAAGGTGTTTCGGTCTTCATTTGCTAGTCTAGCCAGGTATGGAACTCTCAGTTGTAAATTACCCTCCCTCAGGAACATGAAGGCATTGCTCTGTTGTCCCTTAAGCTTACAGTGCTGACATGAGGGAGTGTAATGCCATTCTGATTCCTGATCATTGAATTTTACCTCTTTTCCTCTCTGGAAGTTTTCATTATCTTCTCTGGCTCCAGTATTTGAAGTATTAGAATAATGCGCCTTGCTGCAGATATTTTCCATACATTGCAGTAGGTTAGTGGTGGGCCCTTTCAGTCTAGAAATACATGACTTTTGGTTCTAGAGAATTTTCTGGCAAAATTTCTTTTCCTCTCCTACCCCTTCTACACACACATACATTCTCTCTCTACACACACACACACACACACACACACACAATTCCTCTGGAGAATCCTGATTAATACACTTTGTTAGGTATTAAATAGTACTACAATCTTGTAAAGAAAACCCTCATTTTTGGAGATGCATAATAACATATTCAGGGGTAAAATATCATGATATATATAATTTACAATGGTTCAGCAAACACAGACACACAAAAGCAAATAGGCAAAATGTTAACAATAAATAAATATAGGAGGTGGGGGTATGGGAGTTTATTGCATTTTTTTAAATGTTTTATTTATTTATTCATGAGAGTCAGAGAGAGAGAGAGAGAGGCAGAGGCAGAGGGAGAAGCAGGCTCCCCACCTAGCAGGGAGCCCGATGTGGAACTCGATCCCAGGACCCTGGGATCATGACCTGAGCCGAAGGCAGACACTTAACCATCTGAGCCACCCAGGCGCCCTACATTCTTTTAGTATTTTTTCTGTTTAAAACTTTCTAGAGTAGAAAGTCAAGTCAATTAGGAAATAAAAAATCAGAGCAGTAAGTGGGAACTGGCAGTATTAGAAGTTCATCTCATTTCTCATGGTAATCAAGTAGAAAAAGTTTTAAAAGCTTCTGGTGGGCTGAGGTGACAAAGGAGAGATCTTGAGCTGGAAGTAAGCAGAAACTATTACTGAGACTACTACCAACCAGGAGTTTCAAAGAGCTGTACTGTCAGTGATGGGATGGATCAAGGGAAAAATAATCTATCCCATGGTTTGGGGATATGGCTGTGCTCAGGCCTGTATCATGAGAAAGGAAAGTCTCCCTCTAAGAAGCTATAATCATGAGCCTGTCCTCAAGCAGAATTGGACTACAAACTTATACTACTTGCTTCATCTAGGAACCCATACCCTTAGAAATTAATGTAAGAGAGTGGTCCATGATATTCTTTAGACACCAAGTACAAGCAAACAATCCAAGAATTACTGGGCAACGGGGTGATTCAGTTGGTTAAGTGTCTGACTCTTGGTTTCAGCTCAGGGCATGATCTCAGGGTCATGAGATAGAGCTCTGCCTCAGGCTCTGAGCTAAGCATGGAGGCTGCTGAAGATTTTCTCTCTCCCTCTGCCCCTCTCCTGCCCACACACGCTCTCTTTCTCTCTCTCTCTCAAACAAAACAAAACAAAAATTACTTATAAAAAGTTGAACAAGAGGGAGTCAATGGACAAAAATGGTGCTGTGGAATACTCAAGCACTTCAGACACTGGACTTTCGGGTACTAACTGGATACAGACTATCAAGAAGTACATTTAAAGTGGTCAAATACATTTTTTCAAAAGGGACTTACAGTGTGAGAAATAAAAAAACTATCATGAACACCAGGTGGGTTTAACTCAGAAAGGAATGAAATAAAATTCCAAATGAACAACAGAGATACTGAAATTAAAAACCTAATGGGTAGATTGCTTCCAGAAATGTCAGAGGAGTGAAGCAGACATGAAGCCCTCCCATAGATAACAATAATAGAAATAAGACTAAAGAAATATGTTTTAGAGGACATCTAAGTAAAATTTTGGACTGTGGAGAGAGTCCAAAAGCAGACAGAAGCAAGAGAGTTTAATCTCAATAAACTGCCACAGGAAGGGGTCAGAATTGAGAGTTTATGTCTTCCCGGACTGAGGATGATGCCCAACCCTTACAGCTCTAGTTGTAAAAAACAAAAACAAAAACAAAAACAAAAACAAAAAACAAAAAACAAAAAAATAGCAGTGGAAAACCACAGCCTTACCAGCTAAGGTGCCAAAGATCAGAGTTCAAGGCTGAAAACATAGCTAGAAATCTACAGGAAAAGTACTGGCAGCAGAAAAACCACAGAAAGAGTATAAAACTCTGAGTATAAACTCTGCCCAACTTCTGGGCCAAGAGCTAAACTACGCATGTGTGGGAAGAGGCACTAAGAGGCCTAGGGAAAAAGTGGGCAGAAACCAGAAAGCAATCTGCTCTTGAGTAAAAAAAAACTGTGTGCTGCCCTATCTGTGAGTTTGCTGCCTTTTTTCCAAAATTGAGTTAACTTCCCAAACATGCACAAGTCAGGTACCAGAAAGTTGAATCTTACAGGCTTGAAAGGTCAGAGACAGAGCCCCAGACCAGCCAAAATAGCTAGAAATTAAGAAGAGGGGAATCACTAAAAGCAAGAAAATCAAAGAGAGTGACCTCTATCTCTGTTGAAATCCTTCACTAAACACTACATTATAAGAAGTGGAAAACTCCCAAAGGATTAGGTGGGAAAAGTAGCAATGAGAAGCCATAAGAACAGAGATATTCAATGTTGCATACTCTAAGGGAGACAAAAGTAACACTGAAGTCCAGACAAGTTAATTGCCTACTAGAAAACAAAATGCACCTCAGAAGAACGAAAGAGAATCTAGAGTTGCCATAATGTATCATCTGTAAGGCTCAATTTTCAACCAGAAATTACTAGATATACCAAGAAATGTTAAGTGTGCTCTGTATTCAGGGGAAAAGGCAGCCAATAGGAATTGACTCTGAATGCCTCCACATCTTGAATTTAGCAGACTTTAAAGCAATTATTATAAGTATGTTCAAAGAAGTAAAGGAAAATATGGTATCGTATTGAATGGACAGCTAGGAATTCTCAAAAGAAAAACGGAAACTGAGAAAAAAAAAAAAAGGAAATTCTAGATCCGAAAAGCACAAAAACTGAAATTTAAAAAGTTTATTACATGGGCTCAATTATCTATTGAGAATGGCCGAAGAAAGAATCAGTGAACTTGTAGGGCAACAAGAGTACCAAGAAACAGAAAGAATAAAGATTAAGGTAAATTGAGGAGAACCTCAGAGACCTGAGGGAACAATATACAAATGTTGCAATACACATACAACTGGAACTCCAAAGGAAGAGGAGAAAGAAAAAAAAGGGTAGAAAAAAATATTTGAAGAAGGAATTGCTGAAAACTTACCAAAGGGGAATAAGGAAACTCTTAGGAGTGATGGAAATGTTCTGTATTTTGATTGTGGTGGGGGTTTCATGGGCATATACATTCATCAGAACCCATCTAATTATACAGTTTAAGTGGGTATGTTTTGTTGTACATAAATGATCTCAATAAAGTTATTTAAAAATGTAAATGATGAACTATACCTCTCTCTTCCATTTAAAAAAAAACTAAGAAGGGGAGCCTGGGTGGCTCAGTCAGTTAAGCATCTAACTCCTGATTCTGGCTACAGGTCATGATCTGAGGGTCATGAGATCAAGCCACCACATCAGGCTCTGCACTGGGCATGGAGCCTGCTTAAGATTCTCTCTCTCCCTCTTCCTCTGCCCCCCTGCCCTGGCTTACACACACACACACTCTCTCTCTCTCTAAAAAAAAAAAAAAAAAAAGTCCTAACAAATGGGCTAAATATTATACTGGACATATGGGAGAGAATATGGATAAAGAAAAAAATAAATCTGAAGAAATTAACCGGAATGTAACATGGTGAAATCAAGAGGTCAGGGAGAAGAGAATGAGAGGAGGAGCTGTAGTATGACAGAATGGAAATGTGGACAGATAGTATTTGAAGGGATTTTTACTGAGAATTTTCCAAAGTTGATGAAAGACATGAATCCTACGTTTCAGGAAGCACATGGAGTCCTGCAGAGTAGAAACAGAACTACAGCCACATCTAGACCAAGAGCTGTGAGGGGGGAGAAAACCACGGAGAGTGTCTTCAAAACAGGTGGCGGAAAGAGGGATTGCCTACGAAGTGGCATTTACACTGGCAGCAGACTTTTCAACCCAACAGTAGTGGCCAACACAGAGTAGAATCCGGTCTTCAAAGTACTGAGAGAAAATAGATTTCGACCTCTCCTGCTCCCCCCTGGGTACCTTGCACCCAGCTGCAGAGCTATTTCTGAACATACCTTCTGTTTTGAGGCTTCTCATTACCTCTTCACTCCCAGTCCATCAAATATGTCCAGTCTCTTGGGCTATTAAGGGATTTTATTTAAAGTAAACAGTGTTAATGTGCTGAGGGTGTTAATGACTCGATGCTGTGGGTTGCCAGTATTGACCTAAGCTATTTTTATTATAATATTACTTAAATACACACAAATATATAAAACTAGGCATAAACTCTTATGCTTATCGTTCTTACACAACTATTAAACCAAGACAAATTCATAAATACATATGATTAACTTATAAAGAAATTATAAGCAAAATTATGACAATAAAATCTAAAATATAGATATGTGTGGCAGATGATACTAATTTGCTGAGATGAATGGCTAAAACTGTGTTTGTTTTTTAAAAATTTTATTTATATGAGAGAGAGAGATAGCAAGAGAGTATGATCGAGGAGGAGAGGGAGAAGCAGACTCCCTGCTGAGCAGGGAGTCTGATTGGGGGGGGCTTGATCCCAGGACCCCGGGACCATGGCCTGAGCCGAAGGCAGACACTTAACTGACTGAGCCACCCAGGTGCTCCTAAAATTGTGTTTCAGAGCAGAAAGATACCATTGTGTGTCTTTTCCTTCACTGAAGCAGGCTCAGAGCAGAGAGTCAGGCTGCCTGGGTTGAAAGCCCACTGTGTGATTTGGGCAAATGACTTAATATCGTTAAGCCCCCACCCCTCCCCTCTAAAATGAAGAGAGTGAAACCCAAATCAGGAATGTTGTGAGGATTAAATGCAACAAGAGGAGGGGAGTACTTAGCCCAGTGCCCAGCACTAAAATGGGCTTTATAAATTATTATTACTATTGTTGTAATTTGTCCTCTTTGATAATAAACCCATTTTAACTTCTGTTCCATCATTTTGAAATTTAAAATACAATACTAAAAAAATTTCTTTTCAAGAAAAAAGTCCTAATGAACTTGGAATCTACAAGCTGGCTCTTGGCTGAGTCTTTGCCTGTAATGAAAAAGGTAGTGATCACATCAGGCTTTTGAGTTTGGAACACCTCTGCTGGCGTGGACCTCCTAAGACTCAATTTCTACATAATGTCTTCCCTTAAGTCGACCCTGCGATGGGAAGTCAATGGCCTTCCCTTGCTCCCAGTGTAAGCATAAATTCCCATGCAAACCTGGGAGCTATAACGATGTTATAGCGATGGGGTAAATGTCCAGGCGATCCAGAATAGGTATATATTTAGAGTATATATTTAGAGATCCTCCCTGAAATAGAAACACACACACACCACCTCTACCAACACCAACACTACCCTTAGATTTAACAGCTTCCTGGAAATGAAGGGTTTTAAGCCAAAGGAGTTGCTCCAGGGTGAGAACCTTAGTCTTGGTGGCAGGCTGTAGCAGGATGGTGATAAAGGGGAGGGTTTGTCATTCTTTAGGGGCAAAAGAATGCTTATAACATAAAAAAACAAAGAAACCCCTATATATTTAGTCTACCAAGAAAGCAGGTACAGCTATTTAAAACAAAATCTTACAGTTTTAATCTTTATGAGATGGTAATTTATGGTAAGAAAGGCTTGGATGAAATTGAACTATCTTTATAATGTTTGTCAAGAGAAATTTAAGGGGCACCAGGGTGGCTCAGTCAGTTAAGCATCTAACTCTTGATTTCGGCTCTGGTCATGATCTCATGGTCATGAGCCCAGCATAGGGCTCCTCACTGGGAGTGGAGCTTGCTTGGGATTCTCTCTCTCTCTCTCCCTCTGCCCCTCCCCCACCCTTCTCTCTCTAAAAAAAGAATAAAAATTTTTTTTAGAAAGAGAAATTTAATAAGCAAACTAGCAACACTAGAGGATGAACTTTTCACCACTTGAAAAAAACAACCATTTTAAAAAATGACTTTAGCCCCTACTGTATACAATGAAGCTACTTAAAAATAAGTTATAGCTATCTCCCTTAATTAAGGAAAGTCTTTTAAGCTCTTGGTCCCAAAGGTACATGCTTGAGGGTAATCATAATCTGTTTCCGGTACTTCTTGTAGTTGACTGGCCCTATTGCCAATTATTCTAAATGGGTAAGGAATTAGCTGAGCTATCTGAGACTGGGTAGGTTCAGACATTTCTTACAAATAAAAGCAGATCCTTCAGGGGGCGCCTGGGTGGCTCAGTCGGTTAAGCATCTGCCTTCCGCTCAGGTCATGATCCTGAGGTCCTGGGATGGAGCCCCCTGCTCAGTGGGGAGCCTGCTTCTCCCTCTGCCTCTGCCCCTCCCCCAACTCTTGCTGTCTCTCAAATGAATAAAAATCTTAAAAAAAAAAAAAAAAAAAAAGCAGACCCTTCAGAGTGAGAAAGTCACTTCTCACTAGGTACTTTCGTCCTTAACCTTAAGTCCTCTCCTAATGGCTCGGCAAACTCTGTGATAAAATGTAGCAAAGGCCAGATAAAGTACATCATGTGAAACACTTATCAAGACCACTTCAGGGGAGCCTGGGTGGCACAGTTGGTTAAGTGTCTGCCTTTGGCCCAGGTCATGATCTCAGGGTCCTGGGATCAAGTCCCACTTTGGGCTCTGGTTCAGCAGGGAGTCTGCTTCTCCTTCTCCCTCTGCAACTCCCCCTGCTTGTGCTCTCTCTATCTCAAATAAATACCTTAGAAAAAAAAAAAGACCACTTCAACCCAGGTGTTATACCACAACCTGAGAAAGGTATGCACAGAGGCTCCACTGGTGGACCCCTGCCCATTATCTGAAGCCCACTTTGCCCATACCCAAACTATGACTGCCTTCCTCCACCTCCCAGAATACTGAGAGGCACCTGCATGGCTCAGTTGGTTGAGCAGCTGCCTTGGGCTCAGGTCATGATCCCAGGGTCCTGGGATCGAATCCTGCATTGGGCTCCTTGCTCAGTGGGGAGACTGCTTCTCCCTCTGCCTCTCCCCTCCGCTTGTTCTCTCTCTCAAATAAATAAATAAAATCTTAAAAAAAAAAAAAGGGTAGAATTCCTCAAATACCTTAAGAATGCTAGATACAAAGAACAATGACAGCTAGATTCAGACAAAACACCAGATTCTTAGAAATGAGGATTCCCACATACACGACCATCCCACCAATTTAAATAAAAAGTGGGGGTGGTCAAAGAACAGAAAGCAAGGACTCAGATACTAGTGCCCCCATGTTCACAGTATTATTCACAATGGCCTAAAGTAGAAGCAACCCAGTGTCTATCAACAGAGGAATGCATCAACAAAATGCAGTATCTAAATACAAGGGAATACTGTGCAGCCATAAAAAGGAAGGAAATACTGACACATACTACATCACAACATAGATGAACCTTGAAAACATTATGTTAAGTGGAACAGGCCAGACACAAGAGGACAAATGCTTTATGATTCTATTTATATGAGGTATCTAGAAGAGACAAATAGAGATCAGCAGGGGCTGGAGAGAACGGAGAGTTATAGCCTCTCCTGGGCCCCCCATACTCCCCTCCCTCTCAAAATGTCCAAAGATCACAGTCTGGAAAATATGTTTTGTACAATTATAACGAAGCGTCCATATTTCTATTCCTAGAAGGGATTCTTCTCCCTGCACCTCATCCATCCACATAAAATCACACTGTCTTTCTAGCCTGGATACCTTTCCTGAACAAAACTCTATTCACTTGGGAAAAGAAAGGTGGCTGTGTCCCAGGGATAATGTCCACAGGGTCCTGGAAATGATCAGAACACACATCTATCACAACACAATGAGGAAAACATTTAGAGTACTTCCTCTGAGGTAAAAACTTGGCGAAATTTGGGTTCTCTCATGAGTGTCCTAGGTTGTTCAATAATGACAGCTCCAGAAAACCTTCTGGGTTCATGACTATGAGTACCTGGAAGCAGACAATCCCACAAGAGCCCAAATCTTAAGGCTCCATCTAGAAAGCGCACCAAAAAAAGCTGTGGGAAACTCTGGATGTAAACCAAGGGTCTGCAGGAAGAACATGGTAACAGACGGCTCCCAGCTATCTCATGTTTCCATGGTAATTCATGCTACACTGGCAGCTCCGGCCTCTGGGAGCCCCTGGGACATGATTTATGGCAGCCACAGGCAGCTACGGGCGCTGGATGTGAGCCGGACCCACATAGGATAAAGCAGACAGAGACAGACTGCCCTGCTTTATCTCATCATGTACTTCCTCACCTTTCCTGACTGGGCGGGGGTGTCACCCAGTGAAAGAATGTTTTACAAGCAAGCCATTCATCAGGACTCCTAATTAAAAAGTTGGAGAGCGTAACAATGGAGCGGATTTTGCCGTCTTCTGACACTTCATTAACCTCATCATTGTTCTTCTGCCAAGGGCAGGAGTCTCCAGGATTACTACCTAGGTTCTGTCCTTAACACTCAGGCAGAAAAAGAAGCAGTAACACTTTGCCGCAAAAATAACTCCCCCGTATGACCACAAGAGTTGTGCCAGATCATGAAGGAAACAGGAACAACATGACAAGGAAAAGAAGACCTACTTGGACTTTACTAAATTTAGGAATATTCCCCTTCACTCAGAGGAAAATAGAAGAGGAATAATAAGTAACCTATTTTTTCATAGACCTTTCTAGTAAAGAGTAAAATGTTACCCACTTCTCTTTGAAGGAGACAGCTAAGAATAAAGAGCTAGGGAATTGACATGTTATCTATATACCAATAGCTGCACATTTTGTGAATTTTGACTTGAGCTCACTTATCCTCCCCCCCTTTTTTTTTAACTCAGTGGCAAAACTAAACTTATGTTTTAAATACATAAATAAACCCCGGGGGATGTAGTTCAAACCAAAACCATATCCATTTATTTTCTGTGACTGTTGAGCTGAAACATAAAAATACTCACCCAACCAAAGCAGTGTTTCTGTGTTTGAGTCTGTCTCTGGGATCATGGAAATGGGAGGAAGATGCCAGACTCTGCTGGAGCAAGGCATTCAACTTCACCTCACTCCAGCTGAGAATCTGGTTAAGACTTAAAGAGGGAGAGGTCCTGAGTGGTCTCATGAAGCCCAAAGGCAGAATTCCCAAAACTCTAGGTTTTACCTGACTCTGACATTCCTCAGAGAGCAGAGGACAGGGATACAGGCCTGGCCCAAAGTCCTGATCATCTTTCACAGTCTCTTTTGCTTTGTGTTTCCTCCTCTTTTTTTTTGCCTATGGGTCTATTGTTGGCCTCTTCCACTCTCCTTAGGTGACTACAGCTGCTCTGACTTTCGTGGACAGCCTGTTCTCTGATGACTTCCAACCCATGGCGGTGCTTCTTTTGGGAGCTGCAGGTCAGTATGTTCAACTGCCGGCTGGACATTGCCAAGGGGATGTTCAGCGAACGCCTTGAAGGTAATTAGCTCTCCCTTTCTCAGTTCCAAATCTATTCCTCCTCCAGATTCATTCATGAAAATCCTGAGCTCTGAAGCAAACATTACTCCCAAATGATTCCCATGATGCTTTCTCAGTCTCAAAATGAACAGATTTCCAGAAAGGAGACGGTGGCCAGAGGGTGACCACGTTGTGGAGAGATGCCCACTCACCCTGAGGCTACATGGGTGAGTGTGAGGAGGTGTGTGTAGGGCGGGGGGATAGGGAGCTGTTCCCAGGAGACAGAAATAGTTCCTTGAAAGTCAGAGAGGTTGGTCAAACAATCCACTGCAAACTCCAAGAGCTTTCAATATTTATGCTCAGTGTAAGTGTTTAAAGGACCTACCTTATTGCTTATAAAATAAAGAAAATTACAAGATTTATGTGGAGTTTGCTTACATCTTGGGATATCAGGACTTTTATAGCTTCCTTTAGCCAAGTCACCATGTGCTTAAATAAAAATACAAAAATTTCTCAAGAATGACAGAAAAATCTTCTAGAAAGAAGAAATGTTGAGCAGTGTCTGATTCTTACCCCCTGAATTTCTGCCTATAGGTGAAGTATAGACAAAAATCCCCTTTCTTTGTTTCTACTTGTAAGGTCTCAGACCATCTAACAATTTTGTGAAGAACATTATAAAACAAATAAGCTAGCAAAAACACAGAATGCTTAAGTCCTCACAGTGTTAAAACTTGAAATCTAGGCATAATCTAACAACCAACCTCTTTAACTTTCTTTTTATAAATGAGGAAACTAAGTCCCAGAGAGAGTAAATGAAGGGCCCAGAGCCACAAAACTATAGAGTGACAGAGGCAGAACCCAAACTTGGTGACTTGCCTCCCTATCTGATGTTCTTTTCATTCTTTCAAGCTACCACTCTTTTTTTTTCTTTCTTTTTTTTTTTATTCTTATGTTAATCCCATACATTACATCACTAATTTTAGATGAAGTGTTCCATGATTCATTGTTTGTGCATAACACCCAGTGCTCCATGCAGAATGTGCCCTCCTCAATACCCACCACCAGGCTAACCCATCCTCCCACCCCCCTCCCCTCTAGAACCCTCAGTTTGTTTTTCAGAGTCCATCGTCTCTCATGATTCGTCTACCCCTCCGATTTCCACCGCTTCATTCTTCCCCTCCTGCTACCTTCTTCTTCTTCTTTTTTTTTTCTTAACATATATTGCATTATTTGTTTCAGAGGTACAGATCTGAGATTCAACAGTCTTGCACCATTCACAGCGCTTACCAGAGCACACACCCTCCCCAGTGTCTATCACCCAGTCACCCCAAGCCTCCCACCCCACCCCTCACTCCAGCAACCCTCAGTTTGTTTCCTGCGATTAAGAATTCCTCGTATCAGTGAGATCATATGATACATGTCTTTCTCTGTTTGACTTATTTCACTCAACATGATACCCTCCAGTTCCATCCACGTCGTTGCAAATGGCAAGATCTCATTCCTTTTGATGGCTGCAAAATATTCCATTGTATATATATACCACCTCTTCTTTATCCATTCATCTGTCGATGGACATCTTGGCTCTTTCCACAGTTTGGCTATTGTGGACATTGCTGCTATAAACATCGGGGTGCACGTACCCCTTCGGATCCCTACTTTTGTATCTTTGGGGTAAATACCCAGTAGTGCAATTGCTGGATCATATGGTAGCTCTATTTTCAACTGTTTGAGGAACCTCCATACAATTTTCCAGAGTGGCTGCACCAGCTTGCATTCCCACCAACAGTGTAGGAGGGTTCCCCTTTCTCCGCATCCCTGCCAACATCTGTCGTTTCCTGACTTGTTAATTTTAGCCATTCTGACTGGTGTGAGGTGTATCTCATTGAGGTTTTGATTTGGATTTCCCTGATGCCGAGCGATATTGAGCACTTTTTCATGTGTCTGTTGGCCATTTGGATGTCTTCTTTGGAAAAATGTCTGTTCATGTCTTCTGCCCATTTCTTGATTGGATTCTTTGTTCTTTGGGTGTTGAGTTTGATGAGTTCTTTATAGATTTTGGATACTAGCCCTTTATCTGATATATCATTTGCAAATATCTTCTCCCATTCTGTCGGTTGTCTTTTGGTTTTGTTGACTGTTTCCTTTGCTTTGCAAAAGCTTTTTATCTTGATGAAGTCCCAATAGTTCAGTTTTGCCCTTGCTTCCCTTGCTTTTGGCGATGTTTCTAGGAAGAAGTTGCTTCGGCTGAGGTCGAAGAGGTTGCTGCCTGTGTTCTCCTTTAGGATTTTGATGGACTCCTGTCTCACATTGAGGTCTCTCATCCATTTTGAGTTTATTTTTGTGTGTGGTGTAAGGAAATGGTCCAGTTTCATTCTTCTGCATGTGGCTATCCAATTTTCCCAACGCCATTTGTCGAACAGACTGTCTTTGTTCCATTGGACATTCTTTCCTGCTTTGTCAAAGATGAGTTGACCATAGAGTTGAGGGTCCATTTCTGGGCTCTCTATTCTGTTCCATTGATCTATGTGTCTGTTTTTGTGCCAGTACCATGCTGTCTTGATGATGACAGCTTTGTAATAGAGCTGGAAGTCCAGAATTGTGATGCCGCCGGCTTTGCTTTTCTTTTTCAACATTCCTCTGGCTATGCGGGGTCTTTTCTGGTTCCATACAAATTTTAGGATTATTTGTTCCATTTCTTTGAAAAAAGTGGATGGTATTTTGATGGGGATTGCATTGACTGTGTAGATTGCTCTAGGTAGCATTGACATCTTCACAATATTTGTTCTTCCAATCCATAAGCATGGAACGTTTTTCCATTTCTTTGTGTCTTCCTCCATTTCTTTCATGAGTATTTTATAGTTTTCTGAGTACAGATCCTTTGTCTCTTTGGTTAGATTTATTCCTAGGTATCTTATGGTTTTGGGGGCAATTGTAAATGGGATCAACTCCTTAATTTCTCTTTCTTCTGTCTTGTTGTTGGTGTATAGGAATGCCACTGACTTCTGTGCATTGATTTTATATCCTGCCACTTGACTGAATTCCTGTTTTGGGGTGGAGTCTTTTGGGTTTTCCACATAAAGTATCATATCATCTGCAAAGAGTGAGAGTTTGACTTCTTCTTTGCCAATTTGGATGCCTTTGATTTCTTTTTGTTGTCTGATTGCTGTGGCTAGGACTTCCAATACTATGTTGAATAGCAGTGGTGATAGTGGACATCCCTGCCGCGTTCCTGACCTTAGGGGGAAAGCTCTCAGTTTTTCCCCATTGAGAATGATATTCGCTGTAGGTTTTTCATAGATGGCTTTTATGATATTGAGGTATGTACCCTTGATCCCTATACTCTGAAGAGTTTTGATCAAGAAAGGATGCTGTACTTTGTCAAAAGCTTTTTCTGCATCTATTGAGAGGATCATATGATTCTTGTTCTTTCTTTTGTTAATGTCTTGTATCACATTGATTGATTTGCGGATGTTGAACCAACCTTGCAGCCCAGGGATAAATCCCACTTGTTCATGGTGAATACTCCTTTTAATGTACTGTTGGATCCTATTGGCTAGTATTTTGGTGAGAATTTTTGCATCCATGTTCATCAGGGATATTGGTCTGTAATTCTCCTTTTTGATGGGGTCTTTGTCTGGTTTTGGGATCAAGGTAATGGTGGCCTCATAAAATGAGTTTGGAAGTTTTCCTTCCATTTCTATTTTTTGGAACAGTTTCAGAAGAATAGGTATTAATTCTTCTTGAAATGTTTGGTAGAATTCCCCTGGGAAGCCATCTGGCCCTGGGCTTTTGTTTTTTGGGAGATTTTTGATGACTGCTTCAATTTCCTTAGTGGTTATAGGTCTGTTCAGGTTTTCTATTTCTTCCTGGTTCAGTTTTGGTAGTTGATACATCTCTAGGAATGCATCCATTTCTTCCAGGTTATCTAATTCGGTGGCATAGAGTTGCTCATAATATGTTCTTATAATTGTTTGTGTTTCTTTGGTGTTGGTTGTGATTTCTCCTCTTTCATTCATGATTTTGTTGATTTGGGTCCTTTCTCTTTTCTTTTTGATAAGTCTGGCCAGGGGTTTATCAATCTTGTTAATTCTTTCAAAGAACCAGCTCCTAGTTTCGTTCATCTGTTCTACTGTTCTTTTGGTTTCTATTTCATTGATTTCTGCTCTGATCTTTATTATTTCTCTTCTCCTGCTGGGTTTAGGCTTTCTTTGCTGTTCTTTCTCCAGCTCCTTTAGGTGGAGGGTTAGGTTTTGTATTTGAGACCTTTCTTGTTTCTTGAGAAAGGCTTGTATTGCTATATACTTTCCTCTTAGGACTGCCTTTGCTGCATCCCAAAGATTTTGAATAGTTGTGTTTTCATTTTCATTGGTTTCCATGTATTTTTTAAATTCTTCTTTAATTTCCTGGTTGACCCATTCATTCTTCAGTAGGATGCTCTTTAGCCTCCATGTATTTGAGTTCTTTCTGACTTTCCTCTTGTGATTGAGTTCTAGTTTCAAAGCATTGTGGTCAAAAATAGGCAGGGAATGATCCCAATCTTTTGGTACCAGTTGAGACCTGATTTATGACCTAGGATGTGATCTATTCTGGAGAATGTTCCATGGGCACTAGAGAAGAATGTGTATTCCGTTGCTTTGGGGTGGAATGTTCTGAATATGTCTGTGAAGTCCATTTGGTCCAGTGTGTCATTTAAAGTCTTTATTTCCTTGTTGATCTTTTGCTTAGACGATCTGTCCATTTCAGTGAGGGGGGTGTTAAAGTCCCCCACTATTATTGTATTGTTGTCGATGTGTTTCTTTGCTTTTGTTATTAATTGCCTTATATAATTGGCTGCTCCCATGTTAGGGGCATAGATATTTACAATTGTTAGATCTTCTTGTTGGATAGATCCTTTAAGTAGGATATAGTGTCCTTCCTCATCTCTTATTACATTCTTTGGTTTAAAATCTAATTTGTCTGATATAAGGATTGCCACCCCAGCTTTCTTTTGGTGTCCATTAGCATGGTAAATGGTTTTCCACCCCCTCACTTTCAATCTGGGGGTGTCTTTGGTTCTAAAATGAGTCTCTTGCAGACAGCATATCGATGGGTCTTGTTTTTTAATCCAGTCTGATAGCCTGTGTCTTTTGATTGGGGCATTTAGCCCATTTACATTCAGGGTAACTATTGAAAGATAGGAATTTAGTGCCATTGTATTGCCTGTAAGGTGACTGTTACCGTATATTGTCTGTGTTCCTTTCTGGTCTATGTTGCTTTTAGGCTCTCTCTTTGCTTAGAGGACCCCTTTCAAGATTTCCTGTAGGGCTGGTTTTGTGTTTGCAAATTCCTTTAGTTTTTGTTTGTCCTGGAAGCTTTTTATCTCTCCTTCAATTTTCAATAACAGCCTAGCTGGATAGAGTATTCTTGGCTGCATATTTTTCTCATTTAGTGCTCTGAATATATCCTGCCAGTCCTTTCTGGCCTGCCAGGTCTCTGTGGATAGGTCTGTTGCCAATCTAATGTTTCTACCCTTGTAGGTTACATATCTCTTCTCCCGAGCTGCTTTCAGGATTTTCTCTTTGTCTGTGAGACTCGTAAGTTTTACTATTAGATGTCGGGGTGTTGACCTATTTTTATTGATTTTGAGAGGGGTTCTCTGTGCTTCCTGGATTTTCATGCCTGTTTCCTTCCCCAAATTAGGGAAGTTCTCTGCTAT
The DNA here is from genome assembly GCF_029215605.1 of Mirounga angustirostris. Taxonomy (NCBI): domain Eukaryota; kingdom Metazoa; phylum Chordata; class Mammalia; order Carnivora; family Phocidae; genus Mirounga; species Mirounga angustirostris. The sequence continues at coordinate 36,239,831 of NW_026991715.1, read as the reverse complement.
AATTTGCTCCATTATACCTTCTGCCCCTCTCTCTCTTTCTTCTTCTTCTGGGATCCCAATTATTCTAATGTTGTTTCGTCTTATGGTATCGCTTATCTCTCGAATTCTGCCCTCGTGATCCAGTAGTTGTTTATCTCTCTTTTTCTCAGCTTCTTTATTTTCCATCATTTCATCTTCTATATTACTGATTCTCTCTTCTGCCTCATTTAGTCTAGCACTTAGCGCCCCCATTTTTTATTGCACCTCATTAATAGCCTTTTTGATTTCTACTTGGTTGGATTTTAGTTCTTTTACTTCTCCAGAAAGGGTTTCTCTAATAACTTCCATATTTTTTTCAAGCCCAGCTAGTATCTTTAAAGTGATGATTCTGAACTCTAGATCTGACATCGTACTAATGTCCATATTGAGTAGGTCCTTGGCAGTCGGTACTACCTCTTGTTCTTTTTGTTGAGGTGATTTTTTCCATCTTGTCATTTTGTGCAGAGGAGAATAGATTAATGAGAGAACAAAATGCTAGCAGAGTAACCACGTCCCCAGAAAATATACTCTAAACAAATCAGAAAAGACCTGAAGCAGTGGGAAAAGAAAGGGAAAGAGAGAAAAAAGAGAAAGAAAAAAAAGAAAAAGATAAAGATAAAAACAAAAACAAACAAAACAAAACAACAACAACAAACAAACAAACAAAACCCAGAATGTGATCAAATATGATCAGGCTGGTATATAGATCAGTGCCACACACTAGATTTGGGGTGTATTTTGGTCTTTTAGAAGAAAGTGCCTCCCAAAATTTTAAAGAAAGAAAAACTTATATATGTACAAAAATAAGGGTTGATATGATGAAGGGATGGAATATGACTGTAAAGATGGAAAGTATAAAAAATTTTATAAAAGGAATTGATAAGTTGTTTGAAAAAAGAAAGAAGAGGATTTAAAAAAAGAAAAAAGAAAGAAAAAAGGGAGAGGATGTGATCAGGCAGGGGAATAGAAAACACCATATACTAGAGATTTAGGGTATATTTTAATCTGTTAGAAGAAACTATCTCAAAATTTTAAAGAGAGAACAACTTATATATATAAGCCAAAAATACGGGTAACTACTATGAAGGGATAGAATATGACTCTAAAAATGAAAAATAAAAATGTTTTTTTTTTAAAAAGGGATTGATAAGATGTTGGTTGAAAAAGGGAAAAAGAAAAATTCAAAAAGAAAAAAAAAGACAAAAAGACAGTTAAAAAAAAACTAACTTTAAAAGACTAAAGAATCGGGCGCCTGGGTGGCTCAGTTGGTTAAGCGACTGCCTTCGGCTCAGGTCATGATCCTGGAGTCCCAGGATCAAGTCCCGCATCGGGCTCCCTGCTCGGCAGGGAGTCTGCTTCTCCCTCTGACCCTCCTCCCTCTCATGCTCTCTGTCTCTCATTCTCTCTCTCTCAAATAAATAAATAAAATCTTTAAAAAAAAAAAAAAAAGACTAAAGAATCATGGTAAAAAAAGCCGTGAATTCTATGTGCATATTCCCCTAGCGCTGGAGTTCTGCCGTTCTCATTGATCGGTAAACTTGGTCTTGGCTGACTGTTCTCGCTGATCTTCTGGGGAGGGGCCTGTTGCCATGGTTTCCAAATGTCTCTGCCGGAGGCGGAAGTGCCCCGCCCTTGCCCCCTCCCGGCTAAGTCATCTGCTCGGGTTTGCTCTCCGGGGCTTTTGTTCCCTGCGAGCTTTCCGTACAGCTTTGGGGGCGGAGAGTGAAAATGGCGGCCTCCCAATCTCCGCCCCGGAGGAGCCGAGAACTCGGGGCCCCGCTCCTCAGTGCGCCCCCAGAGAAAAGCCGTCAGTCACTCCCGTCTCCCCGGTCTCCAGCCGCACCCCGTGCTCGCCCGGCCTGTGACGGCGCGCCTCTGTCTCTGGCACCCGACCCCGCGTGCAGTCTCCAAACCCAGCAGATCCCTGCGGTGCACTCCCGCGCGGCTCCTCCCGGGGGAGGAAGGTGAGTCTCCCCGGATCTGCCGCTTGTTGGGTCCCTGCTGGAGAAGCAGGGGCCCGACTGTGCCGCGGATCACGGTTTATGGCCACCCTGAGCTGAGAGCCCGCGCCTGGGCTCCGCCTCTGCAGCCGGCTTCCCTGCTCCGTTGCCTGGGAGCTCTGCCGCACTCAGGCACCCCCGGTCTTTCTGTGACCCCGAGGGTCCTGAGACCACACTGTCCCGGAGGGTTCCACCCCCCGCTTAGCCACCGGAGTGACGTCCCTCAGCAGAGACTTTTTTTTTTTTAATTTTATTCTTATGTTAATCCCCATACATTACATCATTAGTTTTAGATGAAGTGTTCCATGATTCATTGTTTGTGCACAACACCCAGTGCTCCATGCAGAACGTGCCCTCCTCAATACCCACCACCAGGCTAACCCATCCTCCCACCCCCCTCCCCTCTAGAACCCTCAGTTTGTTTTTCAGAGTCTATCGTCTCTCATGGTTCGTCTACCCCTCCGATTTCCCCCGCTTCATTCTTCCCCTCCCGCTACCTTCTTCTTCTTCTTCTTCTTCTTTTTTTCTTAACATATAATGCATTATTTGTTTCAGAGGTACAGATCTGAGATTCAACAGTCTTGCACCATTCACAGCGCTCACCAGAGCACACACCCTCCCCAGTGTCCATCACCCAGTCACCCCATCCCTCCCACCCCACCCCCCACTCCAACAACCCTCAGTTTGTTTCCTGCGATTAAGACTTCCTCATATCAGTGAGATCATATGATACATGTCTTTCTCTGTTTGACTTATTTCACTCAACATGATACCCTCCAGTTCCATCCACGTCGTTGCAAATGGCAAGATCTCATTCCTTTTGATGGCTGCAAAATATTCCATTGTATATATATACCACCTCTTCTTTATCCATTCATCTGTCGATGGACATCTTGGCTCTTTCCACAGTTTGGCTATTGTGGACATTGCTGCTATAAACATCGGGGTGCAAGTGCCCCTTCGGATCCCTACTTTTGTATCTTTGGGGTAAATACCCAGTAGTGCAATTGCTGGATCATATGGTAGCTCTATTTTCAACTGTTTGAGGAACCTCCATACGGTTTTCCAGAGTGGCTGCACCTCAGCGGAGACTTTTAAAAGTTCTGATTTTTGTGCTCCGCAGCTCTATCACTTGCCAGAAGCGGCCGACGGAGGCCCCTCCCCCGCTGTCTATCCTCCCAAATATCGCCTCGGATTCACTTCTCCGCACGTCCTACCTTCCAGAAAGTGGTCGCTTTTCTGATGAGAGAGTTGTTGCTATTCCTTTCTTCAATCTCCTGTTGGGTTTGTAGGTGTTCAGAATGGTTTGATCCCTATCCAGCTGAATTCCTGAGAGGAGACGAAATCCAGGCCTCCTACTCCTCCGCCATCTTGCTCCGCCCCCTCAAGCTACCACTCTTAAAAACAAGGTCTTGATCCCTTCCCTCCATCCTAAGGTTGACTCCTCCTTGGCTTTCTACTATATGGCCTCCCAGCACCATCTTGGTTCCTTGGCCCCTGAAAACTGGTTGATCCAAATATCTTGCTATATTCAAGGTCAGAGTCCAAGTCCTCTAACAAACCAGTTCTTTTATCTCATAAACATTCCACTCTGTTCTCGTTTTCCATCTAAGCAACATGCCTGATTTACAATGGAGTTACCTGGTAATGGGGACTAAAATCCCTGAGTCTCCATGAGTGGCCATGGTTCAGGTAACTTGTTCCAGCCCCTTTAGGAGTCTACAGCGAGTTTCCCAAACAACATAGAAAAATGGACTCTAAATTGTGAATATTACCTTCTCAATAGACTAATGCCTTAATCAGACAACTATTATAACTGCACACACATGTGTGTTTATACACACAAACTCACACAGTAAGAACTAGAGTATATATATTGAGGAAGATTATTCTTGCTGTAATATCAATAAAAAGGCACTTGAAGATCATGGGATTTTACAGAACATGACGTAGTAAACTCAGTCTTAGGCTGGAAGTCATCATAATGTGTTCCTTCTCCTGATTTTGCTAGCCAGAGTTCTTTTTTTTTTTGCTAGCCAGAATTCTAAGAGAGTCTCGTCTGCATGCCAACTCAGGAAATCTGTGGAATCAGCAGGAATTTCATTTGCCTGGGGCCTCAAAACCTCATAAATTGTGCTTTTCAAATATCTTTGGCTTTCCCTGAGGGATGGAGATGAAGGAGATGTAGTCTCTACATTAGTAAAAGATAAATGGTTGAGGAGAGATATTATATGATGTGTAACATTCCTTTTCTAGAAGTTTATGTATGGATCTCAATTTCCCTTCTTTGGCCTTACAGGGAGCGTTTAAGGGGAACACTAACTTTTCTCTGGAATTTTTGCTTCTGGTGCTTAGAAGGCACTTAAAGTGTCTTCCTTCCCCATTCCACTCTCAGGCAAAGCCTGAAATTGTTTTTTTAAAGGTCTGAGCATCCTGGGGGTGACTGGGTGACTCAGTCGGTTAAGCATCTGCCTTTGGCTCAGGTCATGATCCCAGGGTCCTGGGATGGAGCCCCACATCGGGCTCCCTGCTCAGCAGGAAGTCTGCTTCTCCCTTTCCCTCTGCCCCTCTCCCCAGCTCATGCTCACTCTCTCTCAAATAAATAAAATCTTTTAAAAAAGTAAAAAATAAAATAAATAAATAAATGTCTGAGCATCCCATCCCTTCTCCTATCCCCTCTTCCCCCTCCCTTCTTCCTTACGCTTAAGGGAATAAGAGTAAGCATTTTTGGTTTAGGGGGATTATACTAGATCAACCCAGAGAGAAGGATGTGGGCCTCTACTTTACACCAAAGAAGCAAAAGCAGCCAGACTCCCCAAAAGGGTGGCTGGAATTTTTTGGAAGGTCATGGTTTTGAAGTTTCTGCATATAGAACCTGAACATCTGTACCCTATTGATGTGCCATAACCTGAACAGGAATGGGGCATTGCTTCTAAGTCACAAAACCCTGACAGCAGTGCCAGGGGCTTCTGTATCTTCATCCTGTAAAAATAAAGCTCTTTGAAGGACATCTCTGGGCATCTTGGGGAAATAGTACCCAAAAGATGGCCAAAAAAAAGCCACCTGGAAATAGCAATCAATGTCCCAAATACTTCCCAATTCAATTTATGAGACCAGTGTTACTCTGATACCCAAACCAAAGACATTATAAGAAAACTACAGACCAACATCCCTCATAACATAAATTTAAAAACGTTTAACAAGGGGGCACCTGGGTGGCTCAGTCGGTTAGGTGTCTGACTCTTGATTTCGGCTCAGGTCCCGATCTCAGGGTTGTGAGATCAAGCCCTGAGTCAGGCTCCATGCTCAGTGCTTAAGATTCTCTCTCTCCCCCCCTCTCCCTCTGCCCCAACCCTGCTCATGCTCACTCTCTCTCTCTCAAGAACAAAATAAATAAAAATAAAAACACTTTAAAAAATATTAGCAAATTTATCTAGTGATACAGAAAAGGATAAATGTGGTATATCCAGACAACAGAAGATGACTCAAAATAAAGAGGAACAAACTACTGATATGCATGACAACAGGCATGAATCTCAAAAACACCACACTAAGGACGAGAAGCCAGACAAAAGTATGTATGTGTGTGAGTACAGATACAGATATACATGATTTTTTATATATGAAACTCGAGAAAAGACAAATCAATGGCAGGGTGATAGAAGGCAGATCAGTGGGTGCCTGGGGTGGGGAAGATGAGAGGTGAGAACTGACTAGGATGGGGCCCAAGGAAACTTTTTGGGGTGATAGAAGTGTTGTATATCTTGACTGTAGTGATTATTACATTGACTTATAACTCTCCCCAAACTTATCAACATATACACTTAATGTGGGTGCTAATAATCACATGTAAACTATAGGTCAATAAATTTGATTTTTTAAAAATCTGACAAAGCAAGCTTCCCTAACAGAAGTTCTAATCTTTAAAAGGCCCCAACATTTGGTGGAGTTGGCCAAAAACACTGTAAATACCAGGATGCAAACTCACTTACACCACCAAGGACTCCCTTGAAGTTGGTGGCAGATAGTCTTGGGAAAGGCAGTGGCAGTATGGACAACATAAAATAATCAACCCAAACCCTGAGAACCCACTAAAAGAGACATGTCTAAAAACCATGGGGTTGATGTCCCTCAAGAGTCCCTGAGTGCTCAGGCTTCAAGGTTTATGAGGGTTGAGGCCTCTTCTTCAAGTCCTACAAGCCTTTTTTTTCCCACAGAAATATTAATTTATTTTAAACTAGCAGTAATAAACCATTGCATGTTAATACAAAAAACGGTAAAAAAAATTTTTAATTTAAATTCAAGTTAGTTAACATATAGTGTAGTACTGGTTTCAGGGGAAGAATTGAGTGATTCATCAGTTGCATATAACACCCAGTGCTCATTCCATCACGTGCCCTCCTTAATGTCCATCACCCAGTTACTCTATCTCCCGCCAACCTCCCTTCCAGCAACCCTGTTTGTTTCCTATAGTTGAGTCTCTTATGGTTTGCCTCCCTCTCTATTTTCATCTTATTTTATTTTTGCTTCCCTTCTCCTATGTTCACCTGCTTTGCTTCTTAAAGTCCACAAATAAGTGAAATCATAAGGTATTTGTCTTTCTCTGACTGACTTATTTCGCTTAGCATAATAACCTCTAGTTCCATCCACGTCGTTGCAAATGGCAAGATTTCATTCTTTTTGATGGCTGAGTACTATTCCATTGTATAGATATACACCACATCTTCTTTTCCATTCATCTGTCAATGGATATCTGGGCTCTTTCCATAGTTTGGCTATTGTGGGCACTGCTGCTATAAATATTGGGGTGCAGGTGACCCTTCAGATCACTATATTTGTATCCTTTGGATAAGTACCTAGTAGTGCAATTGCTAGGTCGTAGGGCAGTTCTATTTTTAACTTTCTCCATACTGTTTTCCAGAGTGTCCAGTGTGTGCATTCCCACCAACAATGTAAGAGGGTTCCCCTTTCTCTGCATCCTCGCCAACATCTGTTGTTTCCTGAGTTGTTATTTTTAGAAGTCCTAGAAGCCTTTTTGTTTTTCTCATGAGAGGTCTCTGAGAGCTCAGGGCAGCACCCAGACAACAGCCAGTAAGGACATGGGTACCTCAATACTACAACCACACACAACAGTATTCTGCCCATAACCTGAACAAGCCTAGAAGCAGATTCTTCCCTCAGGCCTCCAGAAAGGAACTCAGTCGTGCCCACACTTTGATTTCGGTCTGTGAGACCAAGAACAGAGAACTATGCCCACTAGATTTCTGACCTGCACAACTGTGAGAAAATAAGCCTCTAAGATTGTGGTACTTTGTGATAGCACCACAGAAACCAAACAGGTTATAACAATGATAGCCACATACTGGAACTCTATAGACTTTACTAGACTAAAAAAATCAAAGAGAAGAAAGAATCAATCTCACTGTTCTAATATATCTTCCTTTTCCTTCACATTTCAAGAGGAAAATAATTAAACATACGTGTATCTAGTGGTCCATACCCCTAACACTAAACTGTTAATTTCCCCTTTGGTTTGACCTGAGTAATTCCAAGAACTGACATTTCATATGGAAGAGACAGTATCTTTATAGTAGACCTTTTGTTTGAGTCAAAAGAATTGAGATTTTCTTTATTACAGTATGGAACTGAACTTTGATAAGAGACTTTCTTTGATTTCTGAAGGAAAGTATATTTAACATTTTACTTCACATATAGAATTAACTTTGATTTCAAAACTGCTCTTCACTTAAAACCCAGACACAGGATTTTTAGTACATAGTCTTACTAATATACAACAAAGATGTATGTTAGTTAAACAAGGTTTTCATTTTTAAAGACGGGATTTTCCAGGTATAATCAAAATGGTTTCTTAGCTTAATCTATAAAATATCCTCCCATGTTCCTTCACTATGTGATAGCAACTTAAAATGCCTTTTCTCCTTAAAAAGTTTTAAAGAGCACCTGGGTGGCTCAGTCAGTGGAGCATGTGATTCTTGACCTCGGGGTTGTAAGTTCGAGCCCCATGTTGGGTGTAGAGATTTACTTTAAAAAAAAATTCTTAAAAAAAAAGTTTGAAATAATTTTTTTGCTTAGAAAGCTGATGTCAGAGTAACATAATACCCCAAGCAATAGTGAGACAGATTCACAGATCCTTGGAAATCAGTGGAGTTTAGACCAATCCAAAAGCTACCCTGAGGATTATTTGAGTAAAAAAACAAAATCTAATGAGTTATACAGATTTTATAATACATTAATCCAAAAGGGTTTTTTTCGGTTTTTTGACATCCAACTTTGAGAAATAATGGATGTGGATGCCAGGATGTCCCAGTGATCACTGTGTCAGGGGCTTGTCTTGGCCTGGGTTGTACTTTTAGTCATCACTAGGAGAAATATCATTTTCAAAAGGTGAGTGGCTGAGAAGATCCTATTCTTCCCTAATTCCATATAATAATTCTACAATATGAAAATAGAGTACTTTTCCGTATTTCCTAGATATTCATCCACTCCTCTGCATCTAGGATTATTTCCAAAGCTCCCAGATACTTAGAGTTTGTTTTTTTTTTAAGTGGATTCCTGCACTAGATTACTAATATGCTAATTTATCTATAGAACTTCCGGTTTCTAGCTTTGCTTTATCCCTCTTCCTAGTTGCCATGTCTAATTGCAATTGTCAAACATGGTTTATTAAAAAGACAAGCTGCCTCTTGAAAAGCTGCCCTTAAGCCACTATTAAAGAAGTCAGTCTCAAGGTACTAGAGTAGGGGGTGCCTCCTAGAGGACAAAGGTGATCACCAAGCCCACAGCCCTCACCAGCAGCAAGATGAGGCCACCTTGGATCTCCCAGCTTAGAAGGAAGTAGCCAAGCAGCACGTGAGTCAACCTACACAAAAACAGCAGAGGAACCACCCAACGAGTCCATGGATTGGTGAGAAATAATAAATAATTGTTATTTTAACCCATTGTGCTTTGGGGTGGCTTGTCCTAGCAAAGGCTCATTGAATTATTCATAAAATATTGAAAAATTTCTGCCGGGGATATGGAATAACAGTGTATAACTTACAACCTTCTACTGGAGGTCTTACTCAGAACAGTAAGGTGGGAGGATATAAATAAAAGGGCTAAGGATTGGAAAACAAAAACAGAATGGTAAATATTTGGAAATAACATAAATATGCAGGTAATATAGAAGGACCTATTAGGTTTAATAAACAAATTTAGCAAGGTCACTGGTTTAAGAATGAGATCAAAATTTCTTTCATATATAAGGCAAAACATATAGGAAAATAAAAATGATGCCATTTACAACAGGATTAAAAGATATGAAATACCTGGGAATAAGTTAAATGAATGACATGTAATACCTCTATACAGAAAACTACAGAACATAACTAAACAAAACAGAACAAGACCTAAATAAAGGAAGAGATACAGTATGCACGGAAAGTTCAGTATTCAAACATATCAAATCACCCCGCCCTGATCTATAGGTACAAAGCTAGTACAAACAAAATCTTGGCAAGGTTGTTTCTTCTTTTTCCTGGAAATTGACCTGTTGACTCTACAATTCATATGGAAATCCAAAGAGCTAGAATAAAACTGATAATCTTGAATTAAGAACTTTCAGAAGGACTTAAAATACCAAATATCAAGGCCAGCATTACCCTGATACCAAAATCAGACAAGGACACTATAGGCCTGTATCCCTAATGAACACAGATGCAAAACTCCTCATGAAAATACTATAACACTGAATTCAACAGTACATTAAAAGGATCATACACCATGATTGAGTGGGGTTTATTCCTGGGAGGCAAGGATGGTTCAACATCTGCCAATCAATAAATGTGATACACCACATTAACAAAATGAAGGATAAAAATCATAGGCTGACAAGAGAAACAGATTTACAGATGATTCCAATATTAGAGGTAGCTAATAAGGACTTTAAAATAACTAGGTTTAAGGCGCTGCTGGGCAGCTCAGTCCAACTCCTGATTTCGGGTCAGGTCATGATCTCAGGGTCGTGAAATCGAGTCCCATGTCGGGCTCTGTGCTCAGTGGGGAGTCTGTTTGAGACTCACTCTCTCCCTCTGCCCTTCCCCCTGCTCATGCTCTTTCTCTCTCTCTCAAAAAAAAAATAAATCTTAAAAAAAAAAAAACTAGGTTAAAATACTGAAGAAAATAGAAAAGAATGCGGAGCAAATAGGTTAAAAAAGATGGAAACATTTATGTTTCAGATGGAACTGAAATCTATTTATACTTATTTTTATTTTTCAGCTTTATTGAGGTATAAGCATCAAATAAAATTGTAATGTAGTTAACATGCACAATGTAATTATTTGATTGTCCAGATTCCTTTTCTCTGGAGGGTCTGTAACTCTAATCTTTATCTCAAGATACTGCAAAAGGCTTCATTTTTGCTCTTTAGAGGCTTTCCACTTAGGTTTTTAGTTCTGCACAGTCCCCCAAAGCAACAAATGACCTGAGGAGGAAAACTGATTATGCACTTAAGGCCCTTCTGATTCTCTGCCAACAAGTTCTCCTTCTAATTTTTCAATACATTCTCGACTATTCATAATGAGGACATTTCCCAGATACACTTTTAGCCCAGCATGTCCATGTGACTAAATTCTGACAAAGAGATTAACGAATGTGTCAGGTGACAGCTTTTTGAGACTTTCTGAAAATAAAGCTGATCCAGGAGGCCCCTTACCCTTTCCTTTTTGTCTCTTTCTGTTGGGTTAGAATGTGGTTATAATGGCAGGAGCTGGAGCAGCCATCTTGGGCCATAAGGTGAGCCCCGTTAGAGAAGTCATGTGGGGAAGCAGGGACGGGAGCTGAATATTCTGCAGAGCAGAGCTACTATACCCAGTCCTGGACTACATACCATAAGACTTTTCCATGAGAGAGCAATAAACTTCTCTCATGTTTAACAACAACAAGATCAAGCTGCTGGGAACATTAGACATGAGAGGGACAAGTAGGGTATTCCTCCTTTATTATGGACTTAGTTACAATATAGTAAACATAACTAAAACCCAGATGATGCAGGTAGTAAAAGAGACAGTGAAGATGTTAGGTTAACTCTAGGAGAGTTTTGTCCACCATAATGGCATAGGTTGGTGGTAGACCAGTAAAGTTACTGTGGTACTTGACAGAGGCCTTAGAGTGGATCAGACATGGAGAAGCCAACATGGGCCAATCAAATGCCCAAGAGACTTAAGTATATAAACCAAATCGACAAATTACAGTTTCCATTCCACTGTGTAGATGGGATGATTTGAAAACGTGTTCAGTGGGTGTCCGTTGTCTGCCTCAGTTCATAACCTCCAAGCGTAGTCCTCTATCTTTTCCTTTGAGCTACTCCTTATCTTTCTGACACTCTCCTCTAGTACCTGTCATTCAGTTCTCATGACAAAGATGCTATTACTGTCACCGATTTTTAGATGGGAGAATGAAGGCTTAGCAAGGTTAAGTGACTTGTCGTCCATGGTCATACAGCTGAGATGTAGACTCAGGCCTGGCTTACTCTAAAGTCCCTGCTCTTAATCACCCTGCCACTCTGTCTCCTTGAAAGGGTTCAGGTGTTCCATATAGGTAATCTTGTTTAATTCCCAAAGCTGTGTGTTTTACAGTTGGTGAAGTGCAGGCTCAGAGAGGTTAGACAACTTATGAAAGGCCACACAGCCTCTGAGCAGCAGAGCTGGGGCTTGAACTCAAGCTTGTCTGAGAGAAAGCCTAGAGTCTTCACCTGACTATGTGGTCTCATTCTCTCTCTCTCTTTTTTTTTAATTTTAGAGACAAAAAGAGAGAGAGTGCAAGCAAGCAGGGGGAGGAGCAGAAGAGAAGGGAGAAAGAGTCCCAAGCAGATGCTGCGCTGAACGTGGAGCCCACTGTGGGGCTTGATCCCAGGATCCTGGGATCATGACCTGAGCCAAAACCAAGAGTTGAAGGCTCAACCAACTGAGCCACCCATGCGCCCCAACTATGTGGTCTCTCTTGGCTGTTAGGCAAAGATAAGCAGGCTCCTCATCTGAAAAGTAGGGATAATAACAAGCAGCAAAATTTGGAGCCTGATGAGGTACATTAGCCCTTTCAAGATCACAGCTTTGGAGTCATCAGTTTCTACCAAGAGAACTGCATTTTTTTCTAAAACAGAGAAAATGATGACATTTGTCATTTGATGGGAGTTATCGTCACTCCTTCAAACTCATTTAACACTTATCATTTAAAGAGATATAAGAGCATTTTCTGAGGTCTGCTCGGTAGGTTACATTTTAAAATAATAATTGTTGTTACTGCTTTGTTGTTGTAATTACATTCGGTGTTTAGATTTGTAGGCCAGGGGCTCTGAAGAGTTAATGTGCCTCCTTCAATGTTTAGTTCCTTGCCAGGGTGCCTCAGGCAGGGAGGAGAGGGGAGCGTCAAGTACTGTAAATTCTGAGTCGTGAATTACCACCGCATGAAAACATTCCCAGGACTTTCAGTGTACGTTTGTTCTAATTTGCTACAACCTGAGAAGAAACAGCACAGGCACCGTGATTAAAAAAAAGAGACTGCCCATCAAAACAGTGCAAAGTAGACAAGCTTTCATTTATTTTCTTTGGAGCATTCCTGTTGGCAGCTCTACTCACTTGGTTAATGGAATATTCTTGATTCATTAAACAGGCTCATTTAGAAAAAGGAGCCACCATGGCTGGGGTGGGACGGGGAACCACCCTTGCTCTCCCTGGCAGGTTCTCCAAAAAGTGGTGCCTTTTCAATGGTTCCCAAAGATAGTATGTGCACAGGATGGGCGTTAGAGCCATGTTGAAAGGCCTTAAAGAAAGCAGCATGAAGACAAGACTGTGAGTCTCAAGGGGAAGGAAGTCAAGGGTGGAACCTCTTCTGTGGGCTCGCCTGGCACCACTGGGTAAGGGGTGTGGACGAGGAGAATAGTGGTCAGCGTCAGGCCCCACCTCCAGGCTGGTTGCCTTTACACTAGGACTGGCCTCATCCCTGAAGGCCTCACCTGCCCGGAGACTATTCCAAGAGCAATCATGGCTCATCCTCCAGGACCCTCCGGTCTTCAGTCCCCCTCCTAGTGCTATTTTTGAAGTGCAGCAGGCTCCAGAGTAGGGAAGAGTCTCCAAACACGGATTCCCAGAGCCCATGAAAAGGCCTGTGGCCAGGAACCGTGTCAACAATTTGCAATATGGTTTCATGCCAAACGTCTCAATCTGTGTCCCTCACCTCTGAAACTGGAACTAGACACTTCTTTGTATTATCCCCCAAACTAACTCTAAGCAGCAGTTAAAACCTTTGATGGATGTTCGAATCTTAACAAAGCTGTGCTGGCAGGAACTTTCGGTGTCAGGGTAGACCAAATCCCATTACAGTGAGTTCAAGTACAACACAAAATCATCCCAAACTCTTCCCAGGACCCACTTATTTCTAGCAATATTTAATACCAGGTAGCTCTAGCACTACCCAGGAGTCTGCTAATCTCTTGTTTTTCTCATGTTAAATCTGACCTATTAATCATACACTGAAGACAAAACTCTTCAGTCGAACATTGACTCACTTTTTCTACAGATTATTCCCATCCGTGACTGACAACTGTATAGCACTTTGGGACATTTAATGTTAAGACCTACTTCTCTTTTAAATACCATTATAACCATTTGTTATTTACTTGTCACCTCTCTGCTTCTCTGACTCTAATCTCTCTACTCCTCCCTGCCCCAGCCTTCTATCTTGATAGCTTTCCACCCCAAAGTGGCATCTCTTGGCTCAAAGACTATTTCAAAGACCTCTGGGTGACAAATGTTAACTAGATTTATTGTTCTGGTTATTTTGCAATATATACCAATATGTGGAATCATTATGTTGTACACATGAAACTAATATAGTGTTATATGCCAATTACATCTCAATAAAAAAAGGAAAATTATGGTAGGTAAATTATACCTCATGGAAGCTGTTAAAAAAATCTCTGAAATGCGCTTTGGGAAGTATTGCCTGACTCCAGGGATATCCCCTTACTCTGGGTTCTGAGTTTGGTTACTTAAAAGTTCTGCTGGGACCAATCAACCCTTCAGGGTATGACAGAACCCTAAGGAGAAGGACAATTCAGGCATGTGTATGCACACAGACAAGAAATAGGTTTAAATACTTTGGTTCCACCAAGACCAAGTCCAAGATCCCTCTGGAGACTGCGCGCGCATACACACACACACACACACGTGCACGCACAGGCACGAACAATGTAATTCATTTCCCAACTTGAGGTAGAAGGAATAAAGTTAACTGGAAAGTGATAAGGAAGGAGTTAGGTTTCACAAAACTAATCAGCTGCCATAAATATGAACACAGACAACTCTGCTCAAGAGAAAACAATCTTTCTTTTTTTCTTCCTACATAGAAGTTTCACCCACAGTATTAATAAACAAAAAAGACTAGCCATCCAAGAGGAGGGAGGAAAAACTCTATAGATTTTGCCATTTCCCTGCTTTGTTTATTCTACCCCAGAAAGAGGGGCATGAAGTCACATAAACCCCTGTACTCTAGGGGCTAAAACTTTTTAAAATTGTACTTTATGTTAAATAAACAAACTTTCTGAAGCACTGCCATTTGCTGAAGAAGAATGTAAATCTGGACTTAATGGGGCTCAGATGTCCTTTGGGGCTGTCTGCACATGACCATGAATGGAAAAGTACTAAGCCCCAGACAGTAATAGTGTGCATAGCTATGGATCTGCTCAACTAGAGACTTTCTCCTTCCTTTAGAGATGAATTCTGTCCCCTAGACATGGAGAAGGGATAGCCATAGTGCCATCCAAGAGAAGCCAAGGGAGAGGGCTCAGGATGAGGGCTGACAGAGAGCTTCTGATGTAGCCTAGTACTCAACAGAAATGAGAAGCAAGAGTTACGTTACCAAGCTTATCACAAATATATCAAAGTCTCACCTGAGACACTCCATTCTGCCCACATATAGCCACTCACCCCCTCCATGGATATAAAGAACCCACTGCAGGTGGAGTCTTCTTAAAGGATCTCCTCCAGGGGCGCCTGGGTGGGACATGGATGGTGCAGTTGGCTAGGCATCCGACTCTTGGTTTCAGCTCAGGTCATGATCTCAGGGTCGTGAGATCGAGACCCATGATGGGCTCCATGCTCAGCATGGATCTGCTTAGGATTCTCTCTCTCTCCCTTTCCCCCGTCCCCTTCCCCCACTCTAAAAATAAATAAATTAATTAAAAAAAAAAAAAGGATCTCCCCCAAAGCCAGATCTATACCCTCCCGGGAAGGGATGCAGTTTACCATCTTTGGTCAACATGTTCTCCTCTTGTCTGTAGGCTCAGAAGACTCAAAAGCCCAGGAGTCTCTACTTAAGACTATTAAGGTCATGAAAAACAAGACAAGACTGAGCAACTCTCAGACCAGAGGTGCCCAGGGAGACTTGAGGACCGAATGCAGTGTGGACTGGAGTCTGGAGTTTAGCTAATAGTAATATACCACGGTAATATAAGATGTCAAAAATGCTGGGAAACTGGGTGAGGAGTATATGGAAACTCTCTGTACCTCTTCACAATTTTTCTTTAAACCTAAAATTATACCAAAATAAAAGGTTATTAAGAAGTTTTATTTTTTAAAAATGCCAAGAAAAGATGTATTAATTTTTTTTAAATTTTATTATGGTATGTCACCATACATCATTAGTTTTTGATGTGGTGATCCACGATCCATTGTTTTCGTATAACACCAAGTGCTCCATGCAGTACGTGCCCTCCTTAATACCCATCACCGGGCTAACCAATCCCCCCCCCTCCCCTCTAAAACCCTGTTTGTTTCTCAGAGTCCATAGTCTCTCATGGTTCATCTCTCCCTCCAATTCCCGCCCCCTCATTTTTCCCTTCCTTCTCCTAGTGTCCTCCATGCTATTCCTTATATTCCACAAATAAGTGAAACCATATGATAATTGACTTTCTCTGCTTGACTTATTTCACTTAGAATAATCTTCTCCAGTCCCATCCATGTTGATGTAGAAGTTGGGTATTCGTCCTTTCTGATGGCGGAGTAATATTCCATTGTATATATGGACCACATCTTCTTTATCCATTCATCTGTTGAAGGGCATTGCGGCTCTTTCCACAGTTTGGCTATTGCAGACACTGCTGCTATGAACATTGGGGTGCATATGGCCATTCTTTTCACTACATCTGTGTCTTTGGGGTAAATACCCAGGAGTGCAATTGCTAGGTCATAGGGTAGCTCTATTTTTAAATTTTTGAGGAACCTCCACACTGTTTTCCAAAGTGGCTGTACCAACTTGCATTCCCACCAACAGTGTAAGAGGGTTCCCCTTTCTCCACAACCTCTCCAACATTTGTTGTTTCTTTCCCTGTCCATTTTTGCCACTCTAACTGGTATAAGGTGGTATCTCAATGTGGTTTTGATTTGAATTTCCCTGATGGCTAATGATGATGAACATGTTTTCATGTGTCTGTTAGCCATTTGTATGTCTTCTTCAGAGAAGTGTCTTTTCATATCTTCTGCCCACTTTTTGACTTGATTATTTGTTTTTTGGGTGTTGAGTTTGAGAAGTTCTTTATAGATCTTGGATACCAGCCCTTTATCTGTAGTGTCATTTGCAAATATCTTCTCCCTTTCTGTGGGTTGCCTCTTTGTTTTGTTGACTGTTTCTTTTGCTGTGCAGAAGCTTTTTATCTTGATAAAGTCCCAAAAGTTCATTTTTGCTTTTGTTTCACTAGCTTTTGGAGATGTATCTTGAAAGAAGTTGCTGTGGGCGATGTCAAAGAGGTTACTGCCTATGTTCTCCTCTAGGATTTTGATGGATTCCTGTCTCACATTGAGGTCTTTCATCCACTTTGAGTTTATCTTTGTGAATGGTGTTAGAGAATGGTAGAGTTTCATTCTTCTGCATGTGGCTGTCCAATTTTCCCAGCACCATTTATTGAAGAGACCGTCTTTTTTGCATTGCATATTTTTTCCTGCTTTGTCAAAGATTATTTGACCACAGGGTTGAGGGTCCATATCTGGGTTCTCTATTCTGTTCCATTGGTCTATATGTCTGTTTTTGTGCCAGTACCATGCTGTCTTGGTGATCACAGCTTTGTAATATAGCTTGAAATCGGGGAACATGATGCCCCCAGCTTTGTTTTTCTTTTTCAACATCTCCTTGGTAATTCGGGGTCTTTTCTGATTCTGTACAAATTTCAGGATTGTTTGTTCTAGCACTTTGAAAAATGTCATTGGAATTTTGATCGGGATGGCATTGAAGGTATAGATTGCTCTGGGTAGCATAGACATTTTAACAATGTTTATTCTTCCGATCCATGAGCATGGAATATTTTTCCATCTTGTTGTGTCTTCTTCAATTTCTTTCATGAGTGTTTTGTAGTTCCTAGAGTGTAGATCCTTTACCTCTTTGGTTAGGTTTATTCCGAGGTATCTTATGGTTTTTGGTGCTATTATAAATGGAATCATTTCTCTAATTTCTCTTTCTACAGTTGCGTTGTTAGCGTATAAGAAAGCAACAGATTTCTGTGCATTGATTTTGTATCCTGCCACATTACTGAATTGCTGTATGAGTTCTAGTAATTTGGGGGTGGAGTCTTTTGGGTTTTCCACATAAAGTATCCTGTCATCTGCGAAAAGAGAGAGTTTGACTTCTTCTTTTCCAATGAATACCTTTTATTTCTTTTTGTTGTCTGATTGCTGTTGCTAGGACTTCTAGTACTATGTTGAACAACAGTGGCGAGAGTGGGCATCCTTGATGTGTTCCTGATCTTAAGGGAAAGGCTCTCAGCTTTTCCCCATTGAGGATGATATTCACTGTGGGTTTTTGTTTTTTTTTTAATTTTTTTTTTAAAAGATTTTATTTATTTTTCAACAGAGAGAGAGAGACAGTGAGAGAGGGAACACAAGCAGGGGGAGGGGGAGAGGGAGAAGCAGGCTTCCCGCGGAGCAGGCAGCCCGATGCGGGGCTCGATCCCAGGACCCCCTGGGATCATGACCTGAGCCGAAGGCAGATGCTTAACGACTGAGCCACCCAGGCGCCCCTCACTGTGGGTTTTTCATAGATGGATTTTATGAACTTGAAGAATGTTCCCTCTATCCCTATACTCTGAAGAGTTTTAATCAGGAAAGGATGTTGTATTTTGTCAAATGCTTTTTCTGCATCAATTGAGAGGACCATATGGTTCTTCTCCCTCCTTTTATTAATGTGTTCTATCACATTGATTGATTTGCGAATGTTGAACCACCCTTGCACCCCAGGGATAAATCCCACTTGGTCATGGTGGATGATCCTTTTAATGTATTGTTGGATCCTATTAGCTAGGATTTTGTTGAGGATTTTGGAATCCATATTCATCAGGGATATTGGTCTGAATTTCTCCTTTTTGATGGGGTCTGTGCCTGGTTTGGGGATTAAGGTAATGCTGGCCTCAGAGAATGAGTTTGGAAGTTTTCCTTCTGTTTCTATTTTTTGGAACAACTTCAGTAGAATAGGTATTATTTCTTATTTGAATGTTTGATAGAATTCCCCAGGGAATCATCCATCAGGCCCTGGACTCTTGTTTTTTGGGAGGTTTTTGATCACTGCTTCAATCTCGTTAGTGGTTATTGGCCTATTCAGGTTGTCAATTTCTTCCAGTTTCAGTTTTGGCAGCTTATAGGTTTCCAGGAAGGCCTCCATTTCATCCAGATTGCTCAGTTTATTGGCATATAGTTGTTGATAATAATTTCTCATAATTGTTCCTATTTCCTTGGTGTTAATCGTGAGCTCTCCCCTTTCATTCATAATTTTATTAATTTGGGTCCTTTCTCTTTTCTTTTGGATAAGTCTGGCCAGTGGTTTATCGATCTTATTAATTCTTTCAAAGAACCAACTTCTAGGTTCGTTGATCTGATCTACTGTGTTTCTGGTTTCTAATTCATTGATCTCTGCTTTAATTTTAATTATTTCTCTTCTAATGTGTGGCTTAGCCATCGTTTGTTGCTTTTTCTCTAGTTCTTTAAGGTATAGAGTTAGTTGGTGAATTCGGGATTTTTCTATTTTTTGAGTGAGGCTTGGATGGCTATGTATTTCCCCCTTAGGACCGCCTTTGCAGTATCCCATAGGTTTTGGACCGATGTGTTTTCGTTCTCATTGATTTCCATGAATTGTTTAAGTTCTTCTTTGATTTCCTGGTTGACTCAAACATTCTTGAGCAGAGTGGTCTTTAGCTTCCAAGTGTTTGAATTTCTGCCAAATTTTTTCTTGTGATTGAGTTCCAGTTTTAAAGCATTGTGGTCTGAGAATATGCAGGGAATAATCTCAGTCTTTTGGTATCGGTTGAGACCTGATTTGTGACCCAGTATGTGGTCTTTTCTGGAGAAAGTTCCATGTGCGCTCAAGAAGAAGGAGTATTCTGTTGTTTTAGGGTGGAATGTTCTGTAAATATCTATGAGGTCCATCTGGTCCAATATATCATTCAAAGCTCTTATTTCCTTGTTGATTTTCTGCTTAGATGATCTGTCCATTGCTGAGAGTGGAGTATTGAGGTCTACTACAATTAACGTATTGTTATCAATATGACTCTATTTTGGTTAACAGTTGGCTTATGTAAATGGCTGCTCCCATGTTGGGGGGCATAGATATTTACAATTGTTAGATCTTCTTGTTGGATAGACCCTTTAAGAATGATATAGTGTCCTTCTGTGTCTCTAATTACAGACTTTAGTTTAAAATCTAATTTATCTAATATAAGAATTGCTACCCCAGCTTTCTTTTGAGGTCCGCTGGCATGGAAGATGGATCTCCATCCCTTCACTTTCAGTCTGGATATATCTTTAGGTTCAAATGAGTCTCTTGTAGGCAGCATATGGATGGGTCCTGTCTTTTTTCCAATCTGCAACCCTGTGCCGTTTTATGGGAGCATTTAGGCCATTCACGTTGAGAGTGATTATGGAAAGATATGAATTAATTGTCATCACGTTGCCTGTGAAGACGTTGTTTTTATAGGTTGTCCCTGCAAATTTTTGTTGTATATCACTCTTGGGGTCTTTTGCCTTTTATAGAACCCCCCCTTAATATTTCTTGCAGGGCCAGCTTAGTGGTCACATATACTTTCAGTTTCTGCCAGTCGTGGACGCTCTGCATCTCTCCATCCATTCTGAATGAAAGCCTTGCCAATAAAGTATTCTTGGCTGCATGTTCTTCTCATTTAGTACTCTGAATATGTCTTGCCAGGCCTTTCTGGCTTGCCAGGTCTCTGTGGATAGGTCTGACATTATTCTGATGTTCCTCCCTCTGTACATAAGGAATCTCTTCCCCCTAACTGCCCTTAAGACGGTTTCCTTGCTTCTAAGATTTGCAAGTTTTACTATTACATGCCGGGGTGTTGGCCTGTTTTCCTTGATCTTGGGAGGGGTCCTCTCTGCGTCTAGGATGCGAATGTTTGTCTCATTCCCCAGATTAGGGAAGTTCTCAGCTACGATTTGCTCAAATACATCTTCTAGTCCTCTTCTCTCTCGACCCCCTCAGGATCCCAGTCATTCTGACATTGGAACGTTTCATTGTGTCACTTATTTCTCTGATTCTATTTTCATGGATTCTGAGTTGTTTTTCCCTGCCCTCCTCTTTTCCCTTTTTATCTATTATACTGTCTTCCAGATCGCTTATTTGTTCTTCTGCCTCAGTTACCCTAGCTGTTAGATTATCTAGATTGGATTGGATCTCATTGATAGCATTTTTAAGTTCTGCCAATTCCCCTTTTATTTCTGCCCTTAGAGACTCTATGTTGCCATTAATTGATTTCTCCATTCTAGCCATTGTCTTCACAAGTGCTAGCCTGAATTCCATCTCTGACATCTTGGTTATATCTGCATCCATTTGTAAATCTGCAGCATAAGTCATCATCTCTGAGTCTTTTCTGTTTTGGGGGCTCCTCCTCCTAGTCATTCTGTTGATGGGTGATTGAGGGAATGTATAGAGTCCAAATTATTGACCAGAACCCAAGCAAGATGCACCTGTTTTCTTGGGACCTTAGGGTTGCTGGCCTCTTATTTTCCCAGCCTGTCTTCTGTGGGAGGGGCCTGCCGCGCTGTTACTCAGGCAACCCTGTATGGGCGGAGTTGCCCTGCCCCCCTGTTGTGGGGGATGGGCTCAGCGGGAATCAGTTTTGGGGGCTTTTGTTCTCTGGTGGCTTTCCCTGGCGGCTTTCTGCGTCTCTTCCGCGAGTCAGAGCAGAAGAGACCGCTTCTAACCCTCTGCCTCAGAGCAGAGAGATAGCAGTCTGTTCTTCTTTGAGCTCTCCAGGCCACACTGTCTCCGTTTCTGTCCGTGCTGCTATAAACTGCAGCGTCCTGGGTTGTGCGCCCCTCCGCAGCGCCCCCAGTCCTGCCTCCAGGTCAGAGCAGGTCTCTGCCCTTTGTGCTTCTAAAACCGCCAGCCACTCCCACTTCGCGCACGCCACCCCGCTGCTCCGGGTTTCCGTCCGGGGGCTGCCCTAAAGTCCTTTCCCCGCAGCTACTGGTCTGCGAGTCTGTGCCCTGTCCCCAGCACGCGAGGCTGTCACTCACCGGCGGTGTAGGATCCCCACGGCCAGGCACCCTCCCGCTGCCGTTTATCCTCTGATATCTGCCCACTGAATCACGGCTCCCCGCTTCGTACCTCAAAACCAACCACCTGCGATATTCTGTTTGTAGAGATCCAGATCTTCTTACATCTCAGGCTGGTTTCGTGGGTGCTCAGAGTGGTCTGGTAGATATCCAGCTCAATTCCGGGGACGAGATGAAATAGGGTCCCCTACTCTGCCATCTTTCCTCTCCTCTCGAAAAGATGTATTAGTTAATGGATTGTATGAAACAACTGTTTTGACAAGTGAGACATAAAGTCAATCTCTATGGGATGATTTGGTCTTCCCCCCAAATTTTACTTGGATTAAAGATTTAAATATAAAAAATAGAAAGATGGGTGATTAAAAACAACAACAATAACAACATCTTAGTTTCTGGGACAGTTTCTAAGCATGTCCAGAACCAAAAAAACAGTAACAATAAAAATGAAGAAAAAATGGATAATTTTGAAAAATTTGTCATTTAAATAATTTTCAGAGGTTACATGGAAAAAATACCATAAACAAAACTAAATGGCAGCTGATATAGTGAGGACCTACTGATAATACCTAAGACCAGAAAAGGGTTATTTTCCTTCAGATATAAAGAGATCTTCAAGTCAATAAGAGGCAGATAAGTAATAGGAAGAGAGTCAAACTTACACAAGCAGAAAGCTTATACAAAAAGATGCTCATTATTTGGGAGTAAGATTGGAAGCCCACTCCTAACAAACTATTACTTTAAAAAATCATAAAATTCATTTATTTCAACACTGGCAAAGCTAAAAAGTGTAATTATACGTGTACTGGTGACAGGATGCATAATCAGGCATTCCCATACATTCACTCTTGAGTTTAAACCGGCAAATCTTTTTGAAACACAACTTAACAACATCCATACGATTTTATCTTCCCAAGTCCTTTAATCTATTAAAACCCCCCCCCCAAAAAAAAAACAAACAAAACCACCTCTGAGTGGAAGTTATTCTAAAAATACAGGATATGGATATAGATTTGGGATACTTATTGTACTATTGTTTGTAATAAAGTGGAAACCACTGAAATATTCATTAGAATGGAACTGGTTAAATACGTTAGTACATTTACACAAGAGAACACCACTTGGCAATTTTTTTTAGTAAATCTAGATTTACTGAAATAGGAAACATCCAAAATGTGCTAAGTAAAAATAACAAGTTGTAGAACAAGATGTCCAATATGCTCCCATTTGTGTTAAAAATATATATACATTTGTATGCTTGTAGGTTCCTAGAACATTTCTGGAAGGATATACAAAATTCTGTTAAACTGTGGTTACGTCTGGAAACGATTCTGTTTGAAATTTTTACCATGACTGTGTAACGCTTTAGTAATAAAAAAAAAAAATGTAGTTAAAATACAAAAAGAACCATGTTGCTTCCTCTGAAATTTCTCAAATGGGGGGAAAATGTTAGGACTTAACATTTCTTCTTAAGAACGAGTGTCTGGAGGCAGAGGGGAAAGTGCCCATAAGGAGAGGAATCTCTTGGATGAATCTTTCAGAACACAGCTCTAAATGGAATATTCGGAGAGTCCCCGAGTTTGGATGTGGATGAGGCTGAAGACCCCTGTCACTTCCAGCCTGCCTGCCCCTGACCCACTTGGGCCTTTACCACCACAATGGATAGAAAAAGCAGCAGGACTCAGTTCCTTAATCTCTTCCTGACCTCAGAATTAAAGCCAGCTCAGGAGGAAAGGAGAAGAGGTGAGTGAGGGAAGGCCTCCCGGGAAAGACATCAAACAGAATGGAAGCATCTCTGACCTCCAGGTCACAGGCCACTTAGAACAAATGCTGCCTCTCTGCTAGCCCACCCTGGGTGCCTGCGCCAGCCCTGGAAGCCGAGCTGAGTGATTTAGGAAATCACCCCAGCCCCAGGGCCGGGGTGAGCAGGAAAGGGGCGATTAAGGGCGAGAGGGAGAGGTGATGTTTCCTCGGGAATGAGCACATTTGGAAGCGAGGCAGGAAGGGGGCAGGAAGCAGCTCTCATAAAACAATCTGACAATTATGTGTCAGTCTAGGAGAAGGGCTCTGGAAATTACGGGGCTGCCACACCACACTGCCGGGCCCTCCCCCCGCGGTTTCCTCACGGCTGCAATGAGCTGCAGGAGGAAATTATATTTGGGGCCAAGTGTTTGCCGCTCTACATTTGGGTTCAACTTGGGACTGAGAATTTTACGCTCACATGCCGAGGGAGAAAGTTTCCTGTTGCCGCTGGAAAGCACAGGGGCCGCACGGATTCCGCAGGCCTGTCCCACTGGGGTTGGGATTCCCGGACCTGGCGCTTTCCAGCCAGACGCAGCACCTGCATGAACTCACAGCAACCCTGCAGTGGATACTGAGACCTCAGAGGGTCAGTGACTGGCCACAGGTAACGAGCTAAGAGTGGCAGGACAAGAATCAGAACACAGGCATTCTGTCTCCAGAGCGCCCCACTCAAAATCCAGTTGAAAATGGATGTTATGGAGATTTTTCATTAACGCAACCAGAACCATTATTTTATAGATGTTTCTGGAGGAGAGGGATTCCTAAGCAGACTCCTACCCAAACACAGTGTCTGCCTTCTCCTGGTCCTTCTTTCATTCCTTCGCTCACTCGTTCGTTCCTTTGTATGTAGGAAGTACCAGTGGTGTGACCAGCACAATTAGGTGCTAGGGAATCACAAGACCCACTGCTGCTCCTGAAGACAATGGGAGGACACATTTCATAGACTTTGAGTTCAAATATATCTGCAGTCTTCTCCTGGGCCTTGACATGATTCTTCTAGGCCCATTCTGGGTTTGCCTCAAACAGACCCACTCCCTTGAGCCCTCAGAACCAGCAAACTTTCCCAGCCCCCGTCTTGCCCACTGGAGCCCTCCATGCAGAGAGGATCCTCTGGGAGGTAGTGGAACATTTGTGCAGGGGCCCCGGGGATAATCTGATCTTTCCTACATGGGCTGAGGGAGCAAGGCTCTTAGAAGCTCCCACATGGCACCTGAGGAGTCCAGGGGAGCAGTGGTCAAGGGTCCTCGGTCCACTGCTCCACTAGCCATGTGACCCTGGGCCGGGTGCTTCACCTTTCTGAGCCTCTTCTGTACGTGGGGTTGAGGATTCAATGAAACAGCATGCTGGGTTTTGAGCGAGTGCGCTTTCTGGAACCTAGAAAGCATTCATCAGGTCCTGGCTATGACCCGAAGGTCTGTGCTGTGTGCTCTGAGAGATGAGAGGGAGCCAATCCTGCCCTCACAGCCTCTTCTAGTGACAGAAGCTCCCAAGACCTCAGAAATGTTCTACTTCCTCCCTAGCTCAATCCCGTGACACCAAATCACATTAATATTTAGGAAATGAACTGTACCTGGGAACATGATTATTTCTTTAGTCTCTTAGCGGCACATTTATTAATTACTTGCGAATGCTCAGGTATATAATGTACACCGTGGAGAAGAACAAGGTCTCTAGAGCTAGACTCACCGCTCACATCCCATCCCTGCCACTTAGGCAAGTTACTGAACGCCTCTGAACCTTAATTTCCGCATCTGTAAAAGCAGGGATAATAAAGATGGTTCTTAGCCCCTCAGGTAACTGCAAGCATCAGACGAAAAAAGATGAAATTATTCTGTGCCTGGCTTCATGTAAGGACTCACTAAGTGACACTCTCATTATTATTTTTTATCATTATTGAATTGAAAACTGAACAAGCAAAACAGACATAATACTCGATTTATGAGATCAACTGGACAATGCCCATGGTCTTCAGCATATAGACAGAGCTAAATAAAGCAGAACTTGCATGCCAATTAGAATAAACGTCTGGATGAAACAGAAACTAGAATGCTGAGTGGGATTGAGAAGATGCCATTAATATCTCTTATTTTTCTGCAAATGTCAATGAGGAGTCTAATGACTGGTGAAGAAAAAAGAGGAATGTGGATGGTGGTGGTAGGGGTTGGGGGGAAGATGTCCAGTTTTATGTTCACTTGATCAATAAAAGAACCTTCCAGTACATCTACGTCCACACTACTACGGGTGAGGACTGACCACCCTATCGGCAAGTCCTCTCCTAGCATGTCACAAAGGGACTGCCAGGCCACAGACCTCACCTCACCGCTCTGGGATTTCTGCCATACCCAGGGTGCCTTCAGCACACTCGGTGCCTTGTGATGGTTTAAAATAGTCTTTTCTGTGCGTTTAGGTATTCATTCTTCATATTCCTCATCTATACTGACTACAAGCTCTTCTTTCCCTTCGTTCACACGCTTGCCCTGGTGTCCTGCACATGGTAAGTACTCACGTAAGTGTTTGTTCCCCAACACATGG
Organism: Mirounga angustirostris; assembly: GCF_029215605.1. Classification (NCBI taxonomy): domain Eukaryota; kingdom Metazoa; phylum Chordata; class Mammalia; order Carnivora; family Phocidae; genus Mirounga; species Mirounga angustirostris. The sequence goes on along the minus strand of NW_026991715.1, from coordinate 36,213,874 downwards.
GAGTTGTAATCTCAGATGTTATTCCTGTGGACTCGCAAAGAGTTCAGGGTAGCATTAAAAAAAAAAAAAAAAAAAATAGATGGGGCCAGGAGGGGGCAGTGATGGGGCAGAGCTGGCCAGAGAAAGGTAAATGTCGGTTATTATCCTAGATGATTTCAGGACAAATAGAAAATATTTGGATTTAGCCCAGGAGAGGGTGCTACCTACTTCCAAGACAGCCTCGCCAAGAATGCCAGGCAGGGCCTGTCCCCTGACATGAGGCTGGGGTTTGGGCTTCTGAGCGGCCGCTCACCAGCACAGGGAAAATGCTCCCACTCATCGCATCCTGCTTTGATAAAAATCACTCTTCTTCTAAATTAGATAGACAACAGGTAGGAGTCCAGGGAGCAGGAAGACGTCGGCAGAACAGATGCAAAGCTTCTCCTTTTCTTCTCAGCATTTCTCTAAGAAGCTTGCTGGGAACTGGAGATGATGTAAAAAAGAAACCTACATGACCACCCTACCACTGATGCAAACTCAAAGGTTGTTTTTAAAAGATGCTGAGGAAAGAGGGGAAGTGTTAAATGTAGGCATAGGTGGTTAGAGATCACAGGATATTGAATAAGCCCTAAATCTGGACCTTCTCCCAGCCCTTACATAAGGTATCTTTCCATGTCCAATGATATTCAAAGTCCCTTTTGTCTTTGTGGTGGAACAACTTCTCTGGAGACTGGGATCTAGGAGACTGGCCTTTATATTCTTAGTTGCATCCCTAATCCTTTCTCCCCATAGCTCTTCAGCTAGCTGTTTCATTTCTTCAGAATGGAATATGTTCCTAACTTGGACAGAAAAAAAAAAAAATCACTTGCATCTTTTCAGCAATAAAGTGGAACTTTTGCTCACAATGCACTTTAAACAATACACAGTATTATACTGAAGGAGATCACTCACCTGCTTCTCATTTGTCTCTCGAAAAGTCAGACGTCCTGCCTGCTTTCTCTAAACACAAACCCAAATAACAAAAGTAATAAGTGAACAGGGAATAAAGTGAATGTCAAACTGTGGTTCCTGATGGGAACCTGAGTTTAAAAAGCAGCCTTTATACTGTTGGTGGGAGTGTAAATGCACAGGGCTTATGATAAACTTACACGTTTATCATATCACGCCACCTAGCAATTGGAATTGCTAGGTGGCGTGGTATGAGTTACCGTTACAGATGTATTGGGACACATGCACAAAGATACACATATAGTGAATCTGTTGTAGCAATGTTTGTAATAGCAAAACTCTGGGAACAAATGTCCATTAACAGGAGACTGGTTAAATTAATTATAGGACATCTATTGTACAACGAGATACATACATCAGACAGAAGTCAGTGTACATATGCTATTTTGGAAAGATGTTCAGAATTATTATTAAATCTAAAAAACAAAGTATATTATGGTATGTGTAGTATGTTCCCATTTATGTTATGTATGTGTATATATACATACATTTATATATTTGTGTGTATGTGTATATATATGTGTGTGTATATAAATATATATATTTATACCTTTTTTTTTTTAAAAGAAGGACTCTCTATATATGGAAAAATTCTAGATTGTCCCCAAAGCTTCCAACATAGTGAGTTTTAGGTAGTGGGACTGGGGAAAGGGAGTACCTTTTTACTGTCCGTAGCTTTGTACCATTTGAATTTTTTACATGTGTTACTTCTGTAGTAAAAAGCAGCCTCAAGTCGTAGGAGATGCTCTTCTCATCTGCCTTTAGAAACTTGGTTGGCGGGGCGCCTGAGTGGCTCAGTCAGTTAAGCGGCTGCCTTCAACTCAGGTCATGATCGCGGGGTCCTGGGATCGAGCCCCGCATCGGGCTCCCTGCTCGGCGGAGAGCCTGCTTCTCCTTCTCCCTCTGTCTGCCGTTCTGCCTACTTGTGCTCGCTCTCTATCTCTGTTAAATAAATAAATAAAAATCTTTAGAAAAAAAAAAAAAGAAACTTGGTTGGCTTTCTTCACCTACCTCTAGAGTCCAAGTGACAGATGTGCAAAAGTAATAGACAACAGTGTGTACACTGGGACAAGTCCCTGTGGCTAGGGGAACACGTGAACTCAAAACACATTCGGTATGAAACCATTATTTTCAATTCTCGATATATGAGTAAGGGTGATGCTCACTGCATTAGGATTTTGTGAATGATCTTGGCGACATAGGAACGTGGAGTGACTGAGGATTCAATGACTCGGAATAGGCACATGTTCTTGTCAGCAGACAAAGACACCGTGGAGCACATCCCTGAGCAGCCTACACAGAGCAAAACTGAGCTAACTGCATTAGTTGGGATTCGGTTCAACTGCGAGGACTAGCAAATCTCGAATAACAATACCTTAAATAAAATTTCTTTTTCCTCTCATATAAAAGGCCTCAAAGACAGTCAGGGTATGGTGTGCTATGCCTTCTACCTTGTTGCTCCATCATGCACTGCTTCTACCTCGTGGTTTAAGACGGCAGTTTCTACATTTCAGGGAGCAGGATGGAAGAACATATGAGGAAGAAGGGGCAGAGTGTACACAAATAACATCTTTTAACTGGATTTTCTTTTTTTTTTTTTTAAGATTTTATTTATTTATTTGAGAGAGAGAGAATTAGAGAGAGCACATGAGAGGGGGGAGGGTCAGAGGGAGAAGCAGACTCCCCGCCGAGCAGGGAGCCCGATGCGGGACTCGATCCAGGGACTCCAGGATCATGACCTGAGCCGAAGGCAGTCGCCCAACCAACTGAGCCACCCAGGCGCCCCTTAACTGGATTTTCTATAAGCTGCCACAAGACACTTTTACCTACTCACTTGAGCCAGAACTCCATCGACTGGCCTACCTAGCTGCAAGGGAAGCCAAGAAATGCAGTCTTAATGCCATCTGGCTATATGCACCACTCAAAATTGGGGGTTCTATGTTATTACCATGGAACAAGGTAAGGGTGGACACTGGAGATGGCTAGTGGTTTCTGCAACATTGATCTAATCTATTTCCCCAGGCCCCCCAACCTACTTTCCAAAGATGAATTTATTTTATCACCTCAGCAAATGACACAGGTAAGGAAAAGTATCATGCCTTGCCATATACCCAACTTTATAAGCTTAGGGAAACATCTATCTATCTATCTATCTGTCTGTCTGTCTGTCTTAGCTAGGGAAACATTTAGAGAAAAGTTTTGCTATTATTTTAATACTGAAAGGATGGCAGTGTGTTCTGGAATTTCACCCACCTGTGTACCACGCCCCCCCCCCCACCCCGTCTCCATAATGGATGGGATACAGGAGCTACTGGGGACAGGAACCATGTCATTCCCACAATAGTCCTACAATAAACGTCAACAGAATGCAGTAGAACTGGTCTGTGATGTAATTCAGAGACTATTTCCTGTGAATGAGACAATATGCCCTGGAATAAAATGCTATTTATGCTATGGGAAAGGCCCATGGGGCTTCAGATTTAGGTTCAAGGAAAAAGAAATTCAAGAGCTGATTACACTGGATCCCTGGGGGCTAAGCACAGTAGTGTCAACAGCCATAAATGAATCGGGACTTGAGAGACTCCCAAGGTTAAGAAGGACTAAATACTCTCAGAGGAGACTGGGGCCGGCTCTCTCCACATTCCTACTGGCTGCCCATCCTCGGAATTGCCAAAGACCAGGGCTTGAGGGAAGCCTCTGCAAGGTGGGGACTGGATGCCTCCCTGCCCCTGCCGTCCCCATCATTTACTGCAGGTTCTCAGACACAGGACAGCTCTTCACTAGGAGCTCAAACAAGGGTGCTTTCATTGGTTTTATTCTGTGGGCCCCACCAGTTAGCGGTAAAAAGTCAAATGTTTAAATCTTTAGCTAATCTCCTTGTTGTTTAAAACAAGTCACCTTACGGTTCTTTGATCAATAAATAGCATCAGGGTGTAGAGATACAGGAACAGAACATTATTAAGGAGGAATGAAGGCAAGAGCTGAATCCAGGTGCCTGTGGATGACTCAGAGGTAGGAGCTCAGAGGCTCCTCTGTGGATTTCCCCGGTCACTATGGAAGAGCTCTATTTCAGACTTGAGGATCTGTGACCACTCCATTTCAGCATCTGCGGAGCTTGGCACTGACCCCACCTCCTCTTGGGCCCATGGCGAGTTGGGACTCAATGGTCATCATGCCCATCCTGCGTCTCTGCCCCATAGGTTCTACCAAGGTGCTCAAACTTATGACATGCCGCCACGTCAACTGTTGCATTCTTCCCCAATGTGCATCTCTCAGTCTCCTCTATCTCACTAAATGGCCAGGCTATTCTGCCAAGGACTAGGTCTGAAAGCTTCGAGGCCTTCCCTGCTCCCTTTCTCACATCCCATCTCCAAACCACGAGCAAATCCTATGGCCCCACCTTCAAAGCATATCCAGAATCTGACCATTTCTCATCACTTCCACTGATCCAGGAAAATATCCTGCTCACCTGGATGACTACAAAGCCTCCCACCTGGTCTGACAAGCCACCCAACCCATGATTTTCAGCTTTGAAAACCTAAGCCAAGTCAGGGAACCCCTTGGCTCTAGACCCCTCTGGAAGCCTCCCCATTTCACATGGAGTCCAAGTCCAAGTCCGTATACTAGGCCTCCAAGCCCTCTGTGACCTGATGCCATCTCTCACTTCCTGCACCCTTCCTCTTGCTCTGCTCTAGCCTCCCGGCTCCTCCACGAGTGAGGCAGGCACTTAACACTGCTCTTCTTCCACCTATCTGCCTACTTTACTCCTTCACGTCCTTCAAAGAGTTCTCCATGCCCCCCGATCAGAAACCTTCCCTAACCACCCCTTTATCCTACTTTTTCTTCACAATGTTTATCTCTACTTGACAAAATATATATTCATTTTACTGTCCATCTCCCCCCAGTGGAGTGTAATCCCCATAAATACAGGATATTTCCTCCCTAGAATACAGAGCAAATACCTGAAAAACAAAGGATGCTGCACGCTGCACAGTTAAATGTGCAGCATAAAGCGAAAACAACAGCCGCAGGTAACAAGAGAAGACCCAGTCATCTGTATGAATATACGCAATGTCTTTTTTCATTACTAACGTATTTAGTTTTCTCATTACTAACCTACTACAATTAATTTATTGAATGACTGAAGAGGAAAAACCATTTAGTGAGCACCTACTATGACTCAGGAACTGTTCTAGTTCTGGAGGTATAGAATCAAGATAGGTAAGCTCCCTGTTTTATGGAGCTTATGTTACAGAGGGAACATGGGGATTGAGGTGGAAGTTGAAGAAGCTGAGAGGAATATACCATAAATAAGCAAACAAATGAATAACATAGTTTCAAATAGTTATTAATCTATGACTATTACGTTAATAGAAGAGTCACAGAAATCTTACTGAAAATTATGAACAAAAATACACCTGTATTATTTCTGAGTCTCTTTCCTCAATCCACCCCCTCAAATCCAGCACTTTAATAAAATATATTTATATTTCATTTATATTAAATTAATACCTGCTGCTCATTTCAGAGCAGCTACTTATAACTTCTTTTGAATGATGAATTATGCCAAATCAAAGGCAATCTCTCATATATGGATTTAGCAATTGATACTGTAGTCTGCCATGTGCCTAGAAGGCACCCATTGAAAATGGGTTGATTTTCAAAAAGTGAATGTCTACAATTCTTCCCAACCTATCACCGAATCTTTGTACATATTTCTGAGCACTGCTGAGAAGCTGCATGCTTTTATTTTAGTAGAGTTGGTAAAAATTCCATATGGATTCCTCCGTTCACAAAACTAACTGAAAACACAGAATCTCTTAAAATAAAAATAGACACGTTTGGGAATCACAAGGGAAATGCTACTTATTCTCTGAGCACTCAGCTTCTGCTATCCCTAGTGGTGGGAACCTACACTGGCATTCCAATTTCCTATAAACTTGGCAGGACTCTGTGTCCACTTGGAATTGTAATAGCCCGGATTTCAGTTTGGGGAGGAAGGAAGGAGTCATTGCATTCCACCTAAGAGTGCTCCAGCTGAATCCCAAGAAGCCAAAACTTAAATGTCAATGTTCTCCCAAGGAAAGAGATGGCTCCATCTAATGAATTTACCTGGTTAATGCTCCATAACCAGTTCTGAGCTCTCTTTGCTGGTCTTTCTTTGGTAATGTTGCTTGTTGCAGAAAATTCTGGTGCCTGTTACTGGTGTTTCGAGGGTTATTTTTGTTTTTGTTTTGTTTTGGCAATTATACACAGATGATTTTCATACTAAATACCTAGGCATTCGAGACCAAAAGTTCCAGGATGTGTATATTCGTACTGTTCATTCCCCACTCCTGCATGCTTCCTAATTTAGGATGTGGAAGATGCAAGGAAGGCCAGGCAACTGGCCCTCACCACCCCCCCTCCAGCTCTAATCTCTTATTGTCACTGTCAGACAAAGGAGCCGGATCCTGTCCAAGTAGCGGAAACCCTGAGACGGAGTTGGGGGGCGGGGGCAGGAGACTGCTCTAACGGGCTCTGAAGTGACCCAGGTAAGAGACACATGTTGTGGGGAGTGGAAAATGCACAGGCTTGCTAAATGCTGATCAAGCCCTGAGCCGGTGGCTCCTACATCCCTCTCCCCGACTTTTGGTTCCAAGTAAGAGATTTGCGTGCAAACAGTTACATTCCACAAACAAGCCACTTCCTCTTCCTTGGGGGAAGGCAACTGAGAAGGAGAGGAAAAAACACACACCTCTTAGAAAACTAGGACTGGGTTAAGGCCTTCAGGGCCCCTCTGCTCCTGATTTTTCATGTGAGAACTCCACTCTATGCCCTCCTTGATGTAAACATAACAAAACACATCTCAGGTTAAAGATGTATGTTTCTTTCCCTGGTAAAATAATAATTTAAAAAAATCTGAATTTCACTTTTAAAATTATTTGGCTCCAAAGAACTAAGGTCTAAACGATGCTGGGGAAATGAGTAAATCTAACATACAAATTATTTTCAAATGAAATAAAGTTTTAATGAGCACCAAACTTAGTTCCTAAGTTGACACAATGTTAGGTATCATAGGCATTTAATTAGACAATACTAATTTAAATTCTGTGGACTTCCTTTCATATGCTGAAAAATATATTTGTATTTTGCTATGTATCTATATACCATATAGATGACTATAAATATATTACATATGTAATATTTTTTCAGGGTTAAATATTGCCATAGGCCCTGAAAACACCGTGGGCTCTGGGACCTGGCCCTATGGAGCCTCATAGATTTACCAGACTGGGAGGTAAACAGTCCTCTCTAAAACAGAAGAAAAAATATTAATGTAAAATGTTACTGCAAACCCAGGTTACTGAATGGCTTAACGTGACCAGAAGGCCCGTTCTGTTGAGGCTCTCTTGCCAACCCCCAGGCTCCACTAGAAGCTCTAGATTTTTACACCCACTCCCCTCCAGCCTTGCCACAGGAAGCAGTAATCCCACCACAGAGTCTTCTATTTCAGACCCTCTCTCAGTCCCTTGGGACTCTCCTCCAGGCTGTCCTTCCCAAACCACTTGAATCTCATTTCTCCTGCAGCTGATTTTTTTTTTCAAGATGTTAACAATTTCTCTGGAACCATCTGGATGTTATTAAGAAAGTGTCCTGGGTCCTCTGAGGCAGCTGGCTGTGGCCTCTTGCCTTGTTTCCTGTGTCCTGGATGTCTAAGTTGACTTTCATAAGAAGTTTGGAATATTAGTTTAAAAAAAGAAACAGTCAATATTTTTTAGGCACTGAGCTCTTGCAGCTTAATTTCCCGGACTGGGACTTTGCATTTTGAGTTCCCAATGGCTGGCCCATGCTCTGGGAACGATGAAGCACGTCTGTTTTAAAAAACAGAAGGCCCTAGTGGTCAGGGGTGAACCAGAAATCCAGTCTTCCCCACCCTCCCCACTGAGCCCCACAAAACCTTCCTTATGTTGCTGCTGCTCAGCCATTTCCACATCTCCAACCCCTGCAAGCTGAAAACTCCCCCCACCCCCGATCTCGCTCTAAGAGTAAATACTAGTTCAGCTCTACTAGACTCTCTCCTAGCATCCTTGAGGGAAAAATAATGGAACAAAGACAAAAAAAAAAAAGAGGCTGGGCAGATGACAATGATTCCCCAGGTAAGAGGGGCAGTGTGAGTAGGTAGGACAATATGGGACACCATATAGTCCCTTTTCTAACCACCAGCCAAGAGCAAGGCTGGAACAAGGAGAATCCCAAGCATCAGTTTCGCTATTGAGAGGCTGCAAATGGGGCCAGGACATTGTTCCCCGCTTGCTTCCGTTTATTACTCAAACTCAACAGCCAAACTTGGGTTATTGGCCTTGACCCTTTGCCTATTGCACTCCATGTGCATATGCCCGCCTCCTTCTTCCTTCTAGTTCCTAGGCCTTCACATTCAGCTGACTTGCATCTCATTACCCTTTTGATTTCACTAGTTAATGCTAATTAGTTAACACTGGCTCTCTGGAAGATTTTAAGACCCCCCACCCCACCCCACCCCACCCCACCCCACCCAGGCAATCCTATCAAGTCAGACGTGCTAGCAGACCCACTCTACCTATGAAGCCCAAGAACAGAATGAATTTCCTGGAAAACAAACAGCCTGATTATTTGTCTCTGATGCTGGTGGGAGCAGGAGATGTTTTGAAGGGAAGCGTACAATTCACTCTCCATTAAGCATTCCCTCAGAAAGGAGGGAGGGCTGCACCACAACATCCCTCATTTCTTTGTCACAATCCCACAAAAATCTATCATCCCCTAACTGGCATGTAACAGACACCCAGTAAATGGGCCCCCCCACCATCTTTTTATTTTGAAAAAAATTCAAGCTACAAAAAAGATATAAGAATAATACAATGAACCCATATATATCCTTTACCTAGATCACTGACTGTTAAATTATTACTACATTTGCTTTCTCCCATTACTTTTTTTTTTAAGATTTTATTTATTTATTTGCCAGAGAGAGCGCATGCGTGAGCAAGAGCGGTGGGGAGAGGCAGAGGGAGAGGGAGAAGCAGGCTCCCCACTGAGCAGGGAACTCGATATGGGACTTGATCCCAGGACCCTGGAATCATGACCTGAGCCAAAGGAAGACTCTTAACCAACTGAGCCACCCAGGTGTTCCTCCCATTACTACTTCTGATTCATTTGAAAGTGCAAATAGCATGACATTTTATGCCTAAATACTTCATACTTAAATACATCCCTAAATATTTCCTACAACTCAAAGACATATATATAATCCTATATAGTCACAAAACCATTATCACATTCAAGAAACTTAACATTAGAAAATATCTAATAGCTTATATTCAAATTTCCCCAACTGTCCCAATGTCCTAATAGCTTTTTCAATTGAGATATAATCCACATATCATAAAATCCACTCTTTTAAAGTATACAATTTAGATTTTTAATATAATTACAAGTTTGTACAACCATCACCACCATCTAATTCCAGAACATTTTCAACATCCAAGCAACCCATTAACTCATTAGCAGTCACTCTCCATTCTCCCCTCACCTGGCCCTTGGCAACCACTAGTCTACTTTCTGTCTGTTCTGGAAGTTTCATGGAATTGGAATCATAAAATATGTGGCTTTTTGTGTGTGTCTAGCTTCTTTCTCTTAGCATAATGTTTTCAAAGTTCATTTATGTTGTAGCATGTAGTGGTACTTCATTTCTTTTTCTAGCTGAATTACATCACATTGGGTGGAAATACCACAATTTGTTCATCTATTCATCAATTGATGAACATTTGGGTTGTTTTATGACATTTTCTAAAAACCAAGATCCAGTCAAAGAATATACATTGCAATTGAATCATCATGTCTTTAGTTTCCTTTCATCTAAATCCTACGAAATTAATTCTAGAACATTAATCTAGATTCAAGGAAATCCTCTTTTTTTTCCCCTTTTTATCTCTTACAACAGTAAAATATTTGAAAAGCACAGGTTGGTTGTCTTGGAGAATGTCCTTGCTAGTCTGTCTGATTGTTTCCTATAATTTGATTCAGGTTAGACAGTTTTGGCAATAATACCACACGGGTGAGATTGTATACTTCCTGTTGCATTAAATTAGAGGACATATAATATCAATTTGTCTCATAACTGGTGATACTAAATTTGGTCATTTGATTAGATGGTATTTACCAGATGTCACCATAGGAAAGACACATTTTTCTCTTTATAAAATATTAAAGTAAGTAATATTAATACAAGTAATCTTTAAGACTATGTGAATATCTTGTTTCCCAACAACCTTTAACAGAACGTTTTAACCTCCAGTAATGATCCTTGCCTGAATCCATGATTGTAACAGTGTTACAATAGAGTGTTTTCCTGACTTTTCTAACTGTAATCCCTTCCACATAAAATTGTGGTTATTCTATTTTAAAAAAGGAAAGAAAAAAAGCTTTCCCTGCTCTATCCCATTGTCTTAATAACTACTGAGAATTCATGGATTTTTTTTTCCTCTATGTGTTACAGTCAACATCACTGTCATTATCCTTCTGATGCTCAAACTGTCCCAAATTTGATAAGTGGGAGCCAGTTTGGTTCAGCTTACCTATCTTTTTTTTTTTAAGTTTTATTTATTTAAGTAATCTCTACACCCAACGTGGGGTTTGAACTCATAACCTCAAAAACAAGAGTCTCATGCTCTTCTGACTGAGCCAGCCAGGCACCCTCCATCTTTCTGACATATCCTCATCAGCACTTCATTATTTTGTGACACAATAAAATGTTCCAGATTCACATTGTATTTTCCCTTCTCCAGACCTTAAATCAACATGTCTCCAAGAAGACCTGGTGTCTTTTAGTGAGAAATGGTATTTAGAAACCAAGATTTGGACACTAGATGTGCTCACTGATACTGGGTGGTCTCAGATGTTTTTGCATGGATGACTTATAGCATTATTTAAACCTTCTATGTGTGACATCTCTTAAGATTTTCATTTGGGTTTCAGTTAGTTGGTAACACTACTACATATAAATGAGTCCTAAATATTATAGGTGTAACAGCTTCCTTTTTTTTTTTTAAGTACTTAATAAGTATTCAAAAGCTCTGCACTTGGTGTCTTACACACAGTACCTTAATCTCTATAACAACTCAAAGACATAGGTATAATTCTTTATCCTTACTTAACAAATAAGGTCATGGGGTATTAAGTGGTTAGGTAATCTGTTCAAGGTCAGGCAGTTAGTAAGTGGCTGACCTGGAACTACACTCCAGGTCTGTCTGACTTCAGATCTGCTAACTACTAGGTGATAGGTCAAAAATAATATTTCCTCACTATGAGGGAAATATAAGTATGTGTTCAAGCTTATAATCCACTCCTGGGTATATTATATCACATTTGTCAAGGGCATGTGGTCATTGTAATCCACCTCTGAGACACAGTGTGGTATAAGGAGAAGGGCACAAGGCACATTGATGAGTGGGTCAATCTCTACACCTGTCTCTGTTATATCACCTGTAAGAGAGTAACGATACTTAGCTTGTGTACCACATAAGGTTGCAGTGGGATCAAAGAGATTATAAGCGGAAGCCCCTGAAAGAATTATAAGCTCCATTTACTATTAGGAAGCAGCGCTTAAGTCAAACCGAGTATGTGTTAAGACTCACCTGGGGGAGGGGCGCCTGGGTGGCTCAATCGGTTGGGCATCTGCCTTCGGCTCAGATCGTGATCTCAGGGTCCTGGGATCGAGTCCCGCATCGGGCTCTCTGCTCTGCAGGGAGCCTGTTTCTCCCTCTCCTACTCCCCCTGCTCTTCTCTCTCTCTGTCAAATAAATAAAATCTTAAAAAAAAAAAAAAAAAAAAGAATCACCTGGGGGAAGGAGTATGTATTGAATTTAAAGTGCAGATTGCTGGGTCCTGCTCCTACAGATTCTGACTGAGTGGCCTAGTGTGGAGCCCAGGAATGTGAATTTTTAGCAAGCATCCCAGTGATTCTGAAGCAGGTGGCTCATAAATGACACTCGGAAAAACTCTCATGTAGCTAATGCCAGGATGATGAAAATAAACATGACAAACCCATATGCTTGGAAGCCACTGCTACACCTTCCAAACACATTCTTTACATCAGATTGCCTGTTTTTCATTCTTTCTCCCTCGTCCCTAGTATTTATCCTTTACCTTAGTTTCAACTCAAATGTCACTTCCCCAGCTTAGTCTTCCCTGACCCTTGACATAATCGGCTGCTCCTGTGACCCGTTCTCATCACAGTCTTTGATTCATTACAGCCACACATCAACCTGGCAACTACATAGTTGTAACTAGATGCTTAATGTCTGCCTCGCCTGATAGAGCGTAGCCATCTGAGGGCAGAACCAGGACCTCCTTGGTACGCCCAGTGTCTCTGTTTAGTGGGCAATTTAGTGTCTGTTGGACAAATCCACAAATGAAGGGGGAAAAAGGCAGTACTAACTTTATTACTAAATAAAGTTTCGGCTGAATACAGCATTCATAAATAATGAATACAGAATCAAGTTCGTTACCAACATGAATAACTGGATACCCTACTTCCTGTTCTCATCTTTCCTGGGATCCTTGGAAAGACACTTCTCATAGAGGAAATTGCACTTTTAATGACAAATTTGGGGACAATCTGCTCAGAATAGGCAGGAATTCATAATGCAATTATGGCCCTCTGCTCTGGCCTCCCCTCTCACTTCCTTCCCCTCCTGGATTCAGTTGTCATCTCACACCGAGCATCCCCTCCCTCCTGCCTCCTGCCAATTCTCTCTAACTAGGATCAAGCAAAAGAGCTGTCGGCCTGGGGAGGGAGGATGTTTCCCTCGGGCCATCATTAATTGTGTGTGTTCCGCAAGTATGTGTATTTTCATTTGTGCATTTATCTCCATCCTGAATGGGGCCGTAAAACTCCTTTATGATTTAGCCTCAGGCCAAATAAGCATTGAATTTCACAACTAGAGTTTATGCTCATGTATTTATGGCAAGGTGGGAGGTGGGGTTGTTTTGTTTCAAATATTTGTTTCTCCAAAGTGGCTGCTGATTCTGTTTGGAAGACATGCCAGAGTACATGTGAAGGAGGGAGAACAGGAACTCTTTCTATCAAGTGACAGGGATCAGGACTTACTATTCCACAATAGGGCACCACACATATTCAGTATTTTAAGCTGAACGAAAGTGAAAAAAGCAGCAGAAGCATAAAGTTCTCTCATCTTTCTCCCTGAAACAGGTCTTAAGACGTGAGAGGTGCATTCTCTACACCCGGAGGAAAAGAGCATCTTTACTGCCAGGATGGAGGGTCACGGGGAAGAATCCAAACAAGCAGGACTTGCTAAGTTTCCCCCAGTTTGCTACACTTCCCTCACATTCTCTGTTCTATCACATTTCTGCACAACTGGCCACTCTTCATCAAAGTCAGCATAAAAATGTGCAGGGTTAACTGTTTCTTCCAGTCTTCATTTCCTTATGAAGGCTCCTGTGCCATGTAAAACTTATACTAAATAAATCTGTATGCTTTTCTGCTGCTAACTTGTCTCGTCAGTTTAATTGTCACACCTGCCAGGGGCCCTACATGGATCAAAAAAACCTCTTTTCCTTCCCTGCACAAGGTTTCCAGAATTTTACAGCAACTCTCAACTTGAGGCACCAGCATGGCACTAACTGAGGACCCCGGGGAACTGAGTTTATGTGATATTTTGTCCATGGAGACCATTTCCCAGCACACAAAGGTGAAGAAGGCAAAGACACCAAGCATTTTCGAGCTTTCAGTTTTAACTAGATAAAGGAGTATCCTAGTTCCTGAAACTTACTGACCTCAACAATATTAAGATAAACATGCATAGTTATTCTTATAAATCTGGCTTATGTTATTTTCCTGGGAAATTCTGTTTGATTGTGGCACACTCTAAATTCAGACCTGAGGAGGGCTGCTGCCAGTGGGGACCCAGCACCAGGGTTTGGCCTTCAACCCAATAAACTCTTTGCTGGAGGCAGAATGATGCAGCGGCTCACCGGGCTCAAGTCCACGCTCCGACACCTACTAGCTGAGTGGTGTAGAACACAGTACTGCCCCTCTGCGCCTCGGTTTCCCCAACTGTAAGATGACATTAAAAATACAAAGTGGGGATAATAGTGGAAACTTCAGAAGATTGTTGTGAGGGCTCAATGGACAATGTGTGTATACAGCTTAGCACAAGGCCTGGCACAGAGTATTAGCAGTTATTATTTCAATGTCTGCATTCAAAGAGGTTCTGAGGTTTAAGACACACATCTGTATGCTGAGCTCCAGCTGACTTTCTCCAGCCAGTATAATAAACCTATGTAACAGTCAATCATTCCAGTGTGTGTGGTCATCCAGTACCTTCCGGGTGTTTTCGAGTTTAGGAAGCTGCCCACATCCTAAGTCCTGCTTCCTGGAGGTAGAAGATGTCGTCTGCCCACGGTCCTGTCTTCCCCTGAAGATAGAGTATAGGTATGTGGCCAGTCTTCTCTAATTAGAGCCAGAAAGCCTTCTATTCACAAGAGTAACATGCAGAATCCATTTTGTGGTGAGGACAGCAGCCTGACCTGTGGTGCCTGGGGAGGCAGCCAGAGGGGAGGCTCAGGCATCATGATGTGAGCTGCAGTCTGTGTCTGGCAACAACAACCCAGAAGCTTTTCCAGGACAGTTCATCATTGTGGCTTGGGCCTTGTCCCTAGCTTCAGTCTGACACTCCTCAGCTTCTAGAGAACCTGTGAACCACCTAACATTCTTTAATAAATTTCCATTTCTGCCTCAGCTAGCCAGAGTGGATTCTAAGCCTGGCACCTAAGAACGTGATCAAGGTCCCTGTCTACTGGGTTGGGCAAATACCAAGGCAATGAACTCCAAGAAACCATCAAAGCTCTTTGATTCAATGAAAAATTCAATGTAATAATTCGTATTTGGAGAGAAATGGTACACTAACTGGAACTAGAAAATCCTTTTATTAAGATGATTTTCATCTTCACAGCATTTGTTATAACTATGTCTTCTATTTCTTCTTCTTTTTTCTTTTAAGTAAGCTCTATGTCCCATGTGGGGCTTGAACTCATGACCCCGAGATGAAGAGGCACATGTTCTACCAAATGAGCCAGCCAGGCACACCTGTCTTCTACTCCTAATGGAATAATAGAGGAGCAGAGGTGGAAGAGACTTAAGAGATGGTCCAGTTTGCCCCAACAATTTCAAATGAGGATGAGAAGTACCAGAGAGGATAAGTGACTTGCCCATGATCAAACAGCAATTGCAGCCTATGGTGAAGATCACCAGCTCAGAAGTCAGATACTGGCTGTGATACTTACTTACTATGTGATCTCAATCTAGCCATGTAGTCTCTGAGCCAGTTCTCTTGGTCTCCTTCTTTGCTAAATGAAGAAAGTAACAGTCGGTATCTTACAGGGTTATTATGAAGAATAAATGAGATAATGTATCTGAAGTGTTTAGCATATGCTCTAAAAATAGTAAATATTCAATAAACATTAGTTGACATTATTATCATACCCTTAAAAAAACATTTACCATGATCCCCTATGAGCGAGGCATTGTCCTAGAAGTTGGCCACATAAAGATGAAGAAGACATTCCCAGAAAACAACAGTCCAGGACCAGATGGCTTCACTGGTGAATTCTACCAAACACTTAAAGAAGAATTAATATCAATCCTTCTCAAACTCTTCTAAAAAAACGGAAGAGTAGGGAACACTTCCAAACTTATCTTACAAAGCTGGCATTACCCTGAAAGCAAGACCAGACAAGAACAAAGAAAAGAAAATTCATAAGAAAACAAAATCAAAGGCCAATAACTGATGAATATGTATATATATATATATATATATATATATGCAATAATCCTCAACAAAATATTAGCAAACCAAATTCAACAATAAATTAAAAGGATAATATACCATGATCAATAGGATGCAAGGACAGTTCAATGTCTACAAATCAATGTGCTATACCACATTAACAAAATGAAGGATAAAAATATGATGATCTCCACAGATGCAGAAAAGCCATCTGACAAAAGTCAACATCCATTTATCATTAAAAAAAAATTCTCAACAAAGTGGGTATAGAAGGAATATACCTCAACATAATAAAGATTATATAGGGCAAGTCCACAGCTAACATCACATTCAATGGTGAAAGTTTTCAAAGATCAGGAATAGGACAAGGATGTCCACACTCACCAGTTTATTCAACACAATATTGGGAGTCCTAGCCAGAGCAATTAGGCAAGAAAAAGAAATAAAAAGAATGCAAATCAGAAAGGAAGAAGTAAAACTGTCACTGTTTGCAGATGACATGATACTATATATAGAAAACCCTAGAGACTCCACCAAAAAAAAAAACCACCAAAAAACATTAGAACTAATAAATGAATTCAGTAAAGTTGCAAGGATACAAAATCAATAGACAAAAATTTGTTGCACTTCTACACACTAATAACAAACTATTGAGAAGAGAAATTAAGAAAACAATCCCATTTACAACTGCATCCCCAAAAATACCTAGGAATAAATTTAACCAAGGAGGTGAAAGACCTGTACACTGAAAACTATAAGATGTTGATGAAAGAAACTGAAGAGTCAAATTCCATGCTCATGAATTGGAAGATTATTGTGCAAATGTCCATACTCCCCTAAGAACCTACGGATTCAATGCAATCCCTATCAACATTCCAATGATATCTTTCACAGAAATAGAATAAACAATCTTGAAATTTGTATGGAACCACAAAAGACCCCCAATAGCCAAAGCATTCTTCAGAAAGAACAAAGCTAGAGGCATCATGCTCCCAGATACTGAAGTGTATGATGTATCACAAAGCTATAATAATTCAAAAAAGTATGGTATTGTCATAAACACAGACACACAGATCAATAGAACAGAGTCTGAAAATAAATATATGTATATATGGTCAATTAGCTTATGAAAAGAAACCAAAAATATACAATGAGGAAAAGACAGACTGTTCAATACAGGGTGCTGGAAAAACTGGATAGTCACATATGAAAGAATGAAACAGGACCATTATCTTACACCATACACAAAAATTAACTCAAAACGGATTAAAGACTTGAATGTAAGTCCTTAAAGTGTAAAATTCCTAGAAGAAAACATAGGCAGTAAGTTTTGTGACGCTGGTCTTGGCAATGATTCTTTAGATTTGATACCAAAAGCAAAGACAACAAAATAAAAAATAAGTAGGACTACATCAAAGGCTTGTGCACAACAAAGGAAAACATCAACAAAATGAGAAAGCAACACCTTTCCAGTGACATACAGATGGCCAACAGGTACATTAAAGGTGCTCGACATCACTCATCAACAGGGAAATGCAAATCAAAACTACAATGAGATTATCACATATTAGAAAGGCTATTATCAAAAAGACAAGAAATAACAAGTGTTGGCAAGGATGTAGAGAAAAGGTAACCCTTCTGTACTGTAGGTGGAAATGTAAACTGGTGCAGCCACTATGGAAAATACTACAGAGGTTCCTCAAAACATTAAAAATAGAATTACACTATATTCCAGCAATTCCTCTTCTGGGTATTTACCTGAAGAAAATGGAAACATTAACTCAAAAATGTTTCTGCACACCCATGTTCACCTAGCATTATTTACCACAGCCAAAACATGGAAACAACCTTAGTGTCCACCAATGAATAAATGGATCAAGAAAATGTGGTACACACACACACGAATATTCTTTTGTAAAAAAAAAGGACATACTGCTACTTGCAACAACATCAATGAACCTTGAGGGCATTATGCTAAGTGAAGTAAGTCAGACAGAGAAAGACAAATATTCAAGATCTCACTTATATGTAGAATCTAAAAACAAAGCTCACAGATACAGAGAACAGACTGGTGGTTGCCAAAGGCAGGAGGCAGAGCATGGGTGAAACAGGTGAGGAAGGTCAAAATGTACAAACCTCTAGTTATAAAATAAATAAATCATGGGGATGTAATATAAAACATGATACCTATAGTTAATACATATTTCAAAGTTGTTAAGAGAATAGAGCTTAAAAGTTGTCATCACACACGAAAATTTATAACTAAATATGGTGATGGAGGTTAATTAGACTTAATGTGCTGTTATACATTATATATATATATTTGCAATATATACAAATATCAAATTACATTATATGCCTGAAACTGATATAACAGTATAAGTCAATTACACTTCAATATTTTAAATTAGGGGGCACCTGGGAGGTTCAGTCGTTAAGCGTCTGCCTTCAGCTCAGGTCGTGATCCCAGGGTCCTGGGATCGAGCCCCGCATCGGGCTCCCTGCTCAGCGGGAAGCCTGCTTCTCCCTCTCCCACTCCCCCTGCTTGTGTTCCCTCTCTCACTGTGTCTCTCACTGTCAAATAAATAAATAAAATCTTAAAAAAATTTTTTTAATTAGATTTTTAAATAAAAGTCATGCCTAAAAAATACTTTCTCACTTCCAATAGTAATGACAGTAATAAAAATAATATAATGATAATAAAAATGATAGTAACAAAAATGTAACAACAGTGGTAGCAACAAGTAATATTTATTGAGCATTTAATATGTGCCAAGCATTGGGCTGGCTAAACACTTTCATAGATTATTCCAATCTTTAAAATAACCTTTTAAGAAAGGTGCATTCACTGTTTCATAAATGAGAAAACTGAGGCTCAAATAAACTAAGTAACTTAACAAATGTCACCAAATAAGCAAGTAACAAGACCGGGATTTTGAACCCACCCAGTCTGACTCCACAACCCAAGCTCTTCAGATTCTCTAGGGAGGCTTCCAGTCATCTGAGGGTGAGGGTAGGGAATGGAGAGAGGGAAGGCATGGGAAAAAAATAATTGAACGCACTCTGACTACAGAGTTCCCTACAGGAATATACTGTGGAGAACAATGTGAAGGGACTTGAAAGGTTCAGAGGTTCGGGTGGTGGGAATGAACTTAAGTTGGTTCAGAGGTTCGGGTGGTGGGAATGAACTAGGCTTCGAATAATAAGTAGGGGGCTTACCAGGCATTCAGAGTCATGGGCTGGGATGGGGCAATGAGAAAGGAAGAGAATCCAAGGTAGACAAAAATCCAGAGCGTGAAAAAGCACACAAGAAAAATATCACGGCATGTTAGAGGAGCAGCACGCTCCATGGGCAGAAGTAGAGGACGGAGCACGTGGGACACAGGCAGAGGGGAAGATGAGAAAGTTGGCCGGGGCTGGCTGTCCACGAGGACTGAAAGCCATGCTAAGGAAGAGGTACTTTATCCAGGAAGGTTCTGAAGCAGGCCCGGATATGGGGACGAGATGGTAAAGAGAAAGAAAGAACCAACCCAAATGGAGAGGGGATGAGGCCTGAGGAAGGGCGACAGTGGGGAGGCTGCTGGAAAAGTCCAGATAAGAGATGAGGGAGCCAGAAAGGAAAGATCAGCAGAAAAAATGGAGAGAAAGACACCAATTTGGACAACATTTAAGCAGCACTGATTAGGAAGGAAACTAACCCTTGAAGAGCCCGGGGTGCTGAGTCGGGGCTGAGTTAGACACATGTTATCTCCCTTAACCCTGTGAACAGCCCTTCAAGGTAGGTACCATCATCATCCCACTTGCCTGGACGGACACAGAGGCTCTGCAATGTTAAGGAGCTCACCCAAGGCACGTGAGGATAGGGAAGCAGAGCCAAGATTGGAATCTAAGTTTATTTCAAGGCAAAGCATGTTTCTTTCTCTTCTAGATGTGGGAGGAACTGAAGCAGGAAGGAGCTGCGTATGAGGCACAGGTTTCTTGCTCAGGAGATCAGATGAATGGTAAGGCCATTATCTGAGATTTACATGAGGAGGTGTGTAGGGAAGGATGGAAGGATGAGAGACTCTGAACTTGACACACTTGATGGGATATCCTGGTGATGCCATTCAGTAGGTGACCAGAAATATGAAAGTCACTGGATTGGGAATATAGAATCAACCTTCAGGTTGAAGTCATGGGGAGAGATGAAATCAGAGAGTGAGCATAAAGAGAGTCGGGCATGGAACTCCATGGAACACAAACTTTGAAGACACTAACAAAGGAACAGAAGCCAGATAAGAAGCCTGAGAAGAAACAGTCTAAGAGAAAGAAGACCCTAAGTGGGGTAAGGCTGAGGCAGGAGACCAGAGAGAAAAAGGTTTTGAGACGAGCAAAGTGGTTAACATGGTCTAATGCAGCAAAGAAATCAAGTAGGAAAATAGTGTTCCCCGAATTTAGCAAATAAAATGTCACCAGTGACCATGGTGAAAACTCAGCTTCATTGAAGTCAGGACAGTGGAGGTAGTGGAGATGGAGGGGATACGATCTTCAGCAGAGCTTGCCTATGGAAAGCACAGAGGGAGCAAGGTGGTTAGAGGAAACACAAGGATTCAAGAGTCCGCTGCTGCTTTGTTTTCACATGTGAGACAAGAACATACATGGAGCGGGTAAGAAGTCAACAGAGAGGGAGGACCTAAATCCATATGAGAGACCAGAGTCACCTGCAAAGGGTGGGAGAAAAAGAACTGAGAGCACTAAAATAGGACACAAAAATGTATTTTAAAAAAACTATAATTAATCAAGGCACTAGGATGTTTTAATTAACTGCTATATAAAGTAAGAGAACAGAGATGAGAGCCCAGGGAGAGACCTGAGGATGGGTGTGTATATCTATGAATTTAGAAAAGGAAAAAGTGAGGCCATTTCTAACAGGGCAGGGAGAGAGTTTATTCAAGACTGTTTAATTCCATGTGGTTAATTATTTGGGGGAAAACTTAGATTCTTACTTCTTGTAATGTACCAAAACATACTCCAGATGGATTAGATGTTTAAATCTATGACATGAGGCCATACACAAAGTTATCAAAAAATATATATGGAAATAATAATATAATCTTGAATGAGGGTGGTCTTTCTAAATGGATTAGTATGTCCCAGGTGAGCCTGAAGAGGGATTCAGTTTGGCTCTGTTTGGTTAATGGGTGGGCTAGTGCAGCTGATACAGGTTGGGAGGTAAGTGTGTATTTTGTGACCTGATTTGCTTGGGGGTCAAAGGGCCTTCAGGGAGGAGCTGCAAACCCATCACTTGAAGGTGGGGGGTGAGGCAGCAGAAAGGAGTCAGTAGACATATATGGACTGAAACGGACAGAGTGCTATGGCAAAAGACGCCTGGCCTGGCTTCATGGACCAGATCTGAGCTCCCATGAAAGTAGCGACAGTTCTGACAGGAACACAGAATGGCCATAGCACAAGGAGCCCTGAAAGAACCATCCAGGCTCCCAGGAGGCCTTCTGGACCTGAGAGCACAAGGACTCATGCTTCCATGGAAGCTTCCAAGGTAAGGGCAGTAATGAGGTGTCAAAGCCTGCCACTCCTGACAAGTCAAGTGCAGAAACGCAGCAGAATAGTGACCACCTCCCCTGCTAGACACTTCCTTGTGTGCATAAGCCTTGTTCCACAAGTAGTAAACTGAGTAAGAAATGATTCAGAGGAGGATTCTGCAAGACAGTGGTGGTAGCATAATCTTTCAATCTCTCCGAATTACCACATAAAAACAGAGGCACTAGCCCAGGGAAACCAAAAACTGTGGAAGATATTTACAAAAAACTAGATGAGACAGATTAAATATGGTGACCAATCTTTGGTGGTTCTTCCCATGGAGAGTGGAAATCTCTCCCTCTACCCTGTGGATCTGGGGCTGGCCTTGTGGCTTGCTTTCAACAATCCAATGTGGCAGAAGTGACAGAGCATGACTCTTGAACCTCAGCTCTGGAGGACTGAAACTCGGCTGCCTGGTGAACAACCCAGCTCACCTCCCTAATGATGACACATCTCCATGAGTTAACAGATATTTATTTTATTAAGTTACCTTTTGATGATGATAGGGAACCAATTTGTTACTAAAAAACTGGATAAAGGGAAAGTATTTATCCTGCCTTTCCTATATGAATTGTGCCCCTATATGAACAAATAGTAGATGAGGTAAAAACAACCTTTTATAATAAAAGTATTTCAGGGGCCACCTGGCTGGCTCAGTTGGTAGAGCATGCGACTCTTGATCTCAGGGTTGTGACTTCAAGCCCCATGCTGGGTATAGAGATTACTTAAAAAAAATGAAATCTTTAGGGGCACCTGGGTGGCTCAGTCGTTGGGCGTCTGCCTTTGGCTCGGGTCATGATCCCAGGGTCCTGGGATCGAGCCCCGCATCGGGCTCCCTGCTCGGCGGGAGGCCTGCTTCTCCCTCTCCCACTCCCCCTGCTTGTGTTCCCTCTCTGGCTGTCTTTCTCTCTGTCAAATAAATAAAATCTTAAAAAAAAAAAAAATGAAATCTTTAAAAATAAAAGTATTTCAGCAAATAAATTTTTTAAAAGACGAATTAGAATATATCACCAACCTATAACACCAGTGAATTAAGATCTAGGCAATGAGTATCAATAGCTGCTAACATTACAAAAAAAAAGAGAGAGAGAGACAACAGACATTATGTGTCTCTTAATGAAAGAACACAGTACCACTTATAGTCTTGCCCAGGGGATCGAACAGGAGTTTCATCAAGACTCTGAACCAGTTGCCAATCTGCAGGAAACACAGAGGACAAAGGAACATGCTGAGGAAACAAATCATGGGATTGCAATCAACCAAATCCAGACTATGGGAAACTCTACAGATCAAGTATCTTGAATGGCAGGAAATGTGCAGATTAAAGAGTCTTAGAAGAAATACATACATACATATATATATGTGTGTATAAATGTATGTATATGTCTTAGAGGAAACACATGTATATATGGATATACATATTATATATATTTTTAAAATTTATGTTTATATATATATTTCTACATAAAATATATATTATATGTAGATATATAATAAAAGTTGGAAGTTCCAAGCTGTGGTGTCTATCACTTGGGTGATAAAACTATAACAAATAGAGTGATTTTGCATAATGGTAATAGTCTTTTGGGGGGAGGTGTTTTAGAAACCAATTAGGGACATGAACCAGGTGAACAGATACGCACAGTCAAAGGCGTGAAAGAGTATGTAAGACATTTGCAGAAGTGCATTGTGAAAGAAAGAAGTATGGGTATTATTTATGTTATTTTATGTAGGCGTTCATGTATGTATATTCCTTATCTCATTGTTCCACAGTGAACATATACTGATTTTGGTAAAAACAAATAAAGCAATTATTTTTCATTTTTAACAGAATAACATCAGTAAATAGAGAGTTCCTCCAGGTTTAGGATCTTCCAGGAGAGGGGCCTTATGGACCCACCCTCTGTAGCAGTTCTGGAAACTAGGCCTATCACACTTCGTGCCCAGCCCTTAAGATCACCCCATTCGCACCCCTTGCTTCGGTACAGGCACAACCACCAAGAGACCTTCAGATTATCATTTGGCTTCTCGTGTTATTTTCTTGCAAGGAGAGAAGGCACTGAATGGCTAACACGAGCATTCTTATATGCTTGATTATAATATTTCTGACTGTAAATTAAGAAACTTTAAAGTATGTATCGAGGGACTGGCTTAGGCCAAGAAGATGAACACTACTTTCTCTGAAACCCAGGAGAAGGTAAGTCTGAATGATGAGTTTATCACTTTTTAGTTTAAAACCCCTGGTTTCTTCATCCCCTGGACAGTGGGAGGTCAGTCATCTGCTGAGGCAGAGGAAGGCGGGAACAGCTGCCAAAAGTCAATGAGAAAGGGGGCACCTGTGTGGCTCAGTCAGTTAAGCTTAAAACTCTTAATTTTGGCTTAGGTCATGACCTCACGGTCTTGGGATTGACCCCCACGTCGGGCTCCCCGCTCAACAAAGAGTCTGTTTGAGGTTTCCCCCCCTGCCACTCCCCCTGCTTGCATGCACTCTCTCTCTCTCTCTCTTAAAAAAAAAGGCACTGGGCGCCTGGGTGGCTCAGTCGTTAAGCGTCTGCCTTCGGCTCAGGTCATGATCCCAGGGTCCTGGGATCGAGCCCTGCATCAGGCTCCCTGCTCGGCGGGAAGCCTGCTTCTCCCTCTCCCACTCCCCCTGCTTGTGTTCCTGCTCTCGCTATCTCTCTCTCTGTCAAATAAATAAATAAAATCTTTAAAAAGAAAAAAAGGCACTGAGAAAGAACTGAACCCAAGACAGGTGAAGGGATTACTTGCCAACCCTCCAGGCCGTCGGATGCACCACCTGGGCCAGCCAATCGGATCACTAAAAGGCACCCAAATTTGAAATCCCAGTTCAGGTTCAACTAGGACACACTACCACGCTTAGAAAGGCCACCCCCCTCCAGTTTAAATATTCACCTCTATTTTTTCCTAGTATCTTTGTTTTAAATTTAAATCTTTAGTTATTTTGGAATTTATTCAGATTCATTATATAAACCAGGAATCTAATTTTATTTTGTTTTTTTCCAAGTATGGGTCAGTTGTCTCAATACCACTGAACTAACCTATCCTTTCCCTACTGGTTTAAAATGCTGCCATTATCAGGACTGGCTACAAGGGAACACAAAACTAACTTTCATATGGAGAGGATTCTTCCGTATCTTTAGTTCAAAGTCAGTCATGGCTTCAAGGCAGAGGGCCAAAGCCTTGACTCCAAGACTTGACAAAGCGTAAGCTGGCTCATTTCCCGAAGTGTGTGCACAGCCACCAGCTATTTCTCTCCCATCAGGAAGTGACAACTGGTTGATCAAAACAAGGATTCTGAAATCGGACAACCTGAGTTTGCATCCTGGCTGACTCTTCACTTAGCCAAGTGACACTGGTTACAATACTTCAGCTTTCTGTATCTCAATCTCTCCCTCTGTAAAATGGGGCTAACAGAAGTACCTATTGCACAGGCAGCTGTGAGAATCAAATGAGATAAGGCTTTTAAAGTGCCTGAGTGATAATACCAGTGGAATGGCATCTTTCATAATCGGTGGTGACATCATTTTCATCAACATCTAGATAGGCTTATGAGGGACTGCAGCGAACTCATGTTCATTGTTCATTCATTCAGCAACTCCTATTAAGTATTTACTACGTTTCAGCAACCATTCTAGCAGTAAACAGCAAGGACAAGATCCCTACTGCCTCAGAATTTATATACTACTGGGGGAAGACAGTTAAACCAATGGCTAAACAAGCAAATATCTGGGAATGTGAACAGTGCTACAGTGAAAATAAAGCAGAGTGCTATGGTAGAACTTTACCCAGGAGCTTAATTTGAATTGACAGAGAAGGCCTCATTGAGGAGGTAAATTCTAAGGTTCAACCCAAATGAGAAGGAGTCAATCGGTAGTGTGTTGTTTTTCAAATACTTGGAGTTTTTCTACATATCTTACTGTTTTTAATTTTTTTTTTAAGTTTTTATCTGAATTCCAGTTAGTTAACATATAAGACTAGTTTCAGGTACACAATAGAGTGATTCAACACTTCCATATATCACTCTGTGCTCATCACAACAAGGGCACTCCTGAATCCTCATCACCTATGCAACCCATCCCCCATCCACCTCCTGTCTGGTAATCATCAGTTTGTTCTCTATAAGAGAGAAAGTCTATTTCTTGGTATGCCTCTCTCTTTCTCTCTTTTCTTTTCCCTTTGCTTGTTTGTTTCTTAAATTTCACATGAATGAAATCATATGGTATTTGTCTTTCTCTGCCTTATTTCACTTAGCATAATACTCTCCAGCTCCATCCATGTTGCAGCAAATGGCAAGATTTTGTTCTTTTTGATGGTTGAGTAATATTCCAATGTGTATGTATCTTCTTTATCCATTTATCAGTTCATAGGCACTTGCGCTGTTTCCTCAATTTGGCTTACTGCTTTTAATTTCTAATTCAGTTCCATAATCAGAAAACATGCTCCATATAATTTCATTCCTTGTAAATTTATTGAGACTTGTTTTATGCTCCAAGATATGGTCTGTCCTGATTAATGTACTATCTGCACTTGAAAAGAATGTATATTCTGCAGTTGTTGCATAGTGCTGTGAAACTACTAGATCAAAATGTTTGATAGTGTTATTTGTAGCTTCTCATTTTACCTGTATTTTTGTCTAGTTGTTCTATTCACTGGTGACAATGTTAAAGTTCTAATGATTATGGATACTGCCTCTCTCTCCCTTTAACCTTGTCAATGTTTGCTTCATGTATTTTGAAGTTGTTATTAGATGCATGCATACTTATGATTGCTCAGTTATGAACAAACCATTTTATCACTCTATGTCTCTCTTGATCACATTGTCTTAAAGTCTACTTTATCTAGTATCAATACAGCCAATCCAGCCATCTTATGTTCACTATTTGCATGTTACATATTAATCTATCCATTCACTTTTTAAAAAATATTTTATTTATTTATTTGATAGAGTGAGTAGGAGAGCACAAGCAGGGTGAACAGCAGGCAGAGGGAGAAGGAGAAGCAGGCTCCCCACTGCACAGAGAGCCCGATGCAAGGCTCGATCCCAGAACCCCGGGATCATAACCTGAGCTGAAGGCAGATGCCCAACCAATTGAGCCATCCAGGCACCCCCTCCATTCACTTTCAATCTGTATGTCTTTATATTTAAAATGGGTTGCTTACAGATAGCATAGAGTTGGATTTTGTATTTTTATACAGTTTGCTAATATCTACTTCCAATCAGCCCATTTACTGTATCTGCATTTAACACGATTATTCAAGTGATTAGATTTAGGTCTAACATTTTACCATTTTGTGTTTTGCCTGTCCTGTTTTTGTTCTTCTTCGCCTACCTTCTTTTGGGTTAGGCAAGCATTGTGTAGAACTCCATTTTAGTTTATCTACTAGCTTTTTAGGTAGACCTCTGCTTTTTGTTTTGTTTTAGTAGTTGCTGTAGGGATTATAATATACATCTCTAACATCCCACAGTCTACTTAAGTTAATGTTATACCATTTCACATACATGTCAGAACCTTGCGGCTAGTATCCAAAATCTATAAAGAACTTATCAAACTCAACACCCAAAGAGCAAATAATCCAATCAAGAAGTGGGCAGAAGACATGAACAGACATTTCTGCAAAGAAGACATACAGATGGCCAAGAGACACATGAAAAAGTGCTCAACATCACTGGGCATCAGGGAAATACAAATCAAAACCTCAATGAGATACCACCTCACACCAGTCAGAATGGCTAAAATTAATAAGTCAGGAAATGACAGATGTTGGCAAGGATGTGGAGAAAGAGGAATCCTCCTACACTGTTGGTGGGAATGCAAGCTGGTGCAGCCACCCTGGAAAACAGTATGGAGGTTCCTCAAAAAGTTGAAAATAGAACTACCCTACAACCCAGCAATTGCACTACTGGGTATTAACCCCAAAGATACAAATGTAGTGATCCAAAGGGGCACCTGCACCCCAGTGTTTATAGCAGCAATGTCCACAAGAGCCAAACCATGGAAAGAGCCTAGATGTCCATCAACAGATGATTGGAGAAAGAAGATGTGGCATATATATACAATGGAATATTATGCAGCCATCAAAAAAATGAAATCTTGCCATTTGCAACGACATGGATGGAACTAGAGGGTATGATGCTAAGCGAAATAAGTCAATCAGAGAAAGACAATTATCATATGATTTCACTGATATGTGGAATTTGAGAAACAAGACAGGATCATAGAGGAAGGGAGGGAAAAATGAAACAAGATGAAACCAGAGAGGGAGACAAACCATAAGAGACTCTTAATATCAGGAAATAAACTGAGGGTTGCTGGAGTGGAGGTGGGTGGGAGGGATGGGGTGGGGTGGCTGGGGATGGACATTGGGAAGGGTATGTGCTATGGTGAGTGCTGTGAATTGTGTAAGACTGCTGAATGACAGACCTGTACTCCTGAAACAAATAATACATCATATGTTAATTAAAAAAAAAAAAGAACCTTGCAACAGAACAGGTCCATTTTCCCCACTCCCATTCTTTATACTGGAGTTTTTATACATGTTAGATATTCATAAACCCTGAAACACAATGTTCTAATTTTCCCTTTCATATATATTTTAAAAGAGTTATAAGAAAAAAACCTTTTCATATTTATTTATTTATTTTTAAAGATTTTATTTATTTATTCATGGGAGACAGAGAGAGAGAGAGAGAGAAAGAAGCAGGCTCCCAAGGAGCAGGGAGCCCAATGTGGGACTCGATCCCAGGACCCTGGGATCATGACCTGAGCTGAAGGCAGACGCTTAACCATCTGAGCCACCCAGGCGCCCAACCCTTTCCTATTTAAAAACACATTTACCATATCCAGTATTCTTCACTCTTTCCTGAAGATCTAAATTTCCCTCTGGTATTATTTCCTTTCAGCCTGAAAAACTTCCTCTAGTGTTCCTTGTGGTGGGAAAAGCTGGCAATGAATTCTCGTAGCTTTTGCTTATCTGAAAATGTCCCCTCCCTAACTCCTTCAATATTAAAGGGTATTTTTCATATATATAGGATTCTGGGTTGATTTTGTTTTCTTTTAGCATTTAAAGGTATTGTTACACTGTTTTCAAG
This sequence comes from Mirounga angustirostris, assembly GCF_029215605.1. Lineage (NCBI taxonomy): Eukaryota > Metazoa > Chordata > Mammalia > Carnivora > Phocidae > Mirounga > Mirounga angustirostris. The sequence continues at coordinate 36,185,374 of NW_026991715.1, read as the reverse complement.
CCTCTAGTGATTACAAATCCACAGTCATTAATATCATCTCTCTTTCTGGCTGCTTTCGAGATTTACTCTTCATCTTCAGTCTTCTGAAGATTTGTTATGCTTTGCTGGAATATAGCTGTCTTTGTTTTTTTTTCCACTTGGGCTTCATTGGGTTTCACAAAAAATTATTAAATGTATAGCTTTAACTAAATATGGGACATTTTCAGCCATTATTTCTTCAAATATTTTCCTGTTCATTCTCTTTTCTCTACTTTTGGGACTCCAATTAAACATATATTAGACCTTTAACTACTGTTTGTAGGTACTGTTCCATAAGGTACTCTTCTGTTTTTAAAAGACTTCCTCTTTATTCTTCAGCTTGGATGATTTCTACTGATCTATTTTCAAGTATATAAACTCTTTCATTTGTTATGTCCAATTTTCTGCTAAGCTTATCCAGTGATTTTTTCCCCCCAGATATTGTATTTTTCAGTTCACAAATGTCCATTTGGTTCTTTTTATAGTTTCTCTTCCTCTGCTGAGATTTCCATCTGTTCACTGACTGTGAGAATATTCTCCCTTATGTACTTGAACATAGTTATAATAGCTGCTTTAAAATCCTTGCCTCCTTAATTCGACATCTAGTAATCTAGTAATGGGTATCCAAAGATTGCCTTGGCTTGGGTAAAAGTCATACTATTCAGTTTCTTCATATATCTAATAATTTTGTATTGTGTCCTACACAGTGAGAATGATGTGTTGTAAAGCCTCTGGACTCTGTAATATTTCTCCAAGTAGTGTTTATTATTATTACCTTATTGTAGTTTTGGCAGGCCAATTGACTTGATTGACTTGAAACTCCAAGTTCTGTTTCTCCTGCAGTGCATGGCAGCTGATAGCTCTGCTGAGTTTTTTTAACATTATTCTGGGTTGCATGGAGTCTACCCCAAGCAAGCATAATTCAGAGATCATCCAGAACTCTAGGCACTCCCTCCTTGCTCTATCCCATTTTTCAAGTGTAGAGTCCTTCTCAATCGTGTCTGCTTTTGATCATTCTCCAGGCCCTCCAGGTATTTATCCACTTTTTCTGGAGTTCATAGCTTTTATCTCCATGAGGGGTTAGTCTGATAGGAGTCAGCTAGATATTACTGGATGTAGTCCACTGAAAAATTTTTAATGGGGGAATGACAAGAACTTACTTCTTTAAGAGATAATTTTGGCTGCTATGGAGGGGAATGAACTGTTGCAGGAATCAATAGTGGAAGCAAGGAAACCAGTTATGAGGCCACTTTAATGGTCCATGAAAGAGTTGGGGTGGCTTGTACTAGGATGGGAGCAGAAGAAAAGGAGAAAACAGTATTTGCTGAGATTAGATGTGGTGAGTGAAATAAAAAACACTAGGATGACTCCTAGGTTTGTAGCCTGAGCATTTGGGTAAATAATGGTGTCTCTTAATGAAATGAAGGAGATTCAGAAAGAAGCAGGTTGGGAGTGGGATATATTAAGTATGAAGTGCCCATTAGTTACCAAAGAAAAAGTATCAAGTAGGTGGCCAGACAGATGACTCGAGTTCAAAGCACAGGTTAGAGCTAAAGGTGTAGATTTGTCGTCTTCAGTATCTATAGGATGTGTAACACAATGGGATTAAATAAGCTCACTTGAGGGAAGTGAAAATCAAGAGAGGTGGTTGCAGGAAAAAGACCTTGGACATTTGAAAATTTAAATGTTGAGCAGAGAAGAGGCCAGGAAATGAGAAAGCCAAGATGTATCCAAGCTAGGAGAAAAATCCTAGAGGGAAAAAAGTGCTTTGAGAAGGAACAAAGCAGTGAGTGCTGTTGTGACTCTGACAAATTAAAGACAGAGAACATCTTCTAGATCTAGCAGTGTGGAAAGGCATGGGTGGAGAAGATTCCGAAGACTGTGCAGACAGAGAGGAGAAGAAAACTCAAGTGGGGGAGGTGGCAAAATGGTGATTATGGAGAATCTTTGTGGAAGCTGCATTGTGAAAGGGAAAGAAATGGGGCAGTGGCTGAAGGGGGGATGTGGGTCAAGGAAAGCTTTGTTTGTTTAATATTGGAGTTATAAGAACATGTTTATATATTGATAGGGAAAATCCACTTATCTTTTCTGTATGAGCAAAGCTGAATTCAAATGTAGCCTGCCTGTTCTTGACTTCCATTTTTCTACTCCACGTCCCCAAAGAGGAGGAGAGGATTTATCTGTATTAAAGACAATGAAATGTATCTTCTCCCCCTCTTTGAGGATATAGAGTAGGAAACTATGTTAACCATGTAGTTATCAGGGGGAACAAAATCCCACTGTCATGTGATCGTCAATAGGCACCTTGTGGTCATTGATAGCAACAGTTCTACATTTAATACTGTGAAAATGTTAACCTTTATAAATGTAGGAAAACCCCAGTATATTAAGGGTATTTTCTCTGGGTGATATGGTCAATCAATTCTTTTAATGATGAGTTATATGGTTCTTTCCTATAATCCCAAGAAGAGCAATACAGTTTTATTATAAGAATACAGACTTTGGTATCACTCAGACCTAAGTTCAAGTTCTGGTTCTGCCTCTTCCTAATGCTGTACCTATTTTTAAAATGACAAATAGAGATTACTAGCCAAATATTTGTGTGTTTTCTAGACCTCATTAATACCATTAGTACATCTGGCTTTCCATTCTTGTGCTCCATGATTGCTCTGGTAATATGAACTGTAACCACTTTAAAATCTACCTCGGCATTGGAAAACTCTGAGTACGGGGAACCTGAGCCCTGCACTTAATATTTGCATTGCGGATGTGAAGATAGTCCACACCTCCAAGGGTTTCCGGCCACCAGGGATCACTAAATCGCATAAACAGCTGTCCGTGCAAAGTCCAAGAGGTTAATAATGAACAACTCTATTTTATCTGTGGCTAGGGAGGTGGACTCAGTGTTGTCAACACCAAGCGAACACACGGCAAAGCATTTCCCGAGAGAGATCCAGAGAGATAAGTCAGAGAGAAATGCACCTGTTAGAAAGATTATCCTTTTCCTGGGATTTCCTACTGGTTCCAACAACTGGTCATATTTGTCCACATGAGTCACTATTTCCACCCCCCGCCTCACTTATCTGAGCTAACAATACACAGAACAAAGACAAAAATTATATTTCCCCACAAAACCTATTAAAGGACAGGGCACCCTCCACATCAATGGAAAGGATCAGATTCCCCATCAAAAATCAAAGGAAAAGCTCTGAGAATGATAATATTTGGTGTCTAGAAATTATATTGAGAGTGACTTATTCAGAGACCATTGTTCTCATTTTGGGATCTGGAATTTGCCTGAAAATGAAGCAACGGGGAGAATAGATGTTTCCTGATGATTTGCATATATTTGGCATGCTATCCTGACTTCAAAACCATCAGAGTATCAAACCTAATAGTACACTTCAGAATGAAAAAGAAAAAACAGTGCCTCTCTTACAAGTAACAAAAGAAATATTCCAGGTAAGGCTTTTGAGTTTTCATCTAATTTTACACTCTGTCCCAGGAAATGGAGCTCCCATACTCTAGTGTTAAAAAACATTCCTTCTCTGGCCTCTTTAACATTCAAAATCAGCAGACAAGTCTTTATTACCACCAGCAACTCATCCACATTGCCCTCCACACACATACATGCCAGCTTGAGAAACTCAATCTTCCTGCTCCTAAAACATAAAAGGCTGCCTCGGCCCCATGGTGCCGAGGAGTCTAGGTATCCCAAGAAAGGGCTGAGATCATAGGCCACCCAGCCCCTCCCCTGGGAAGGGTCTGCTGACAGCAGCCAGGGAAACCACCACCGAGGGTAAAGGCTGTGGGTGAATTATTATTATTTTAAATTGTCTTCCAGATTGTAAAACTCCTTCCAGGTTTCCAGCCAGAATGAACAGCTTAGATCCTGCAGGAAACAGCAAAATTGCACAGAGAGGAGTTAATAGCATGAATATGCATGATGGCCAAACTGAGCAGGAAACTGGCATGTGCTATGGAGATCTAGGCTCCCTGGACTCCTAGCAGTTCATTTTTACCAGTCTAACAAATATTACCTGGCTCCCTTGGGAAAATTAAAGCACCCACAACAATCACAGAAGATTGAGGATTGGGATTCTTCCCGTTTTCATCAAAGGGGTGGGTTGGGACCTTTTTTTTTTTTTTTTTAAGATTTTATTTATTTTTCAACAGAGAGAGACAGTGAGAGAGGGAACACAAGCAGGGGGAGTGGGAGAGGGAGAAGCAGGCTTCCCGCGGAGCAGGGAGCCCGACGTGGGGCTCGATCCCGGGACCCTGGGATCATGACCTGAGCCGAAGGCAGACGCTTAACGACTGAGCCACCCAGGCGCCCGGGTTGGGACCTTTTAACAGGTAAATTTAAGTGTGTGTGTGTGTGTAAAAGAGAGAAAATTCAATATTTCAACTGTGTCCCTGGAAGATGTGAAGTACAGAGAAGGAAAAACTATACATCCCAGTTTTAATGGCAGGGTTTCTCAGTGTGCTCTCTGGGGCACCTGCAGCAAACTCACCTGATTCGTGAGTTTAAAATGCAGATTCCTGGGCTCATGCCCTCATAGATTATGTTTTAGGGACCCGAGGTAGGTCCTGGGAGTCTGCATTTTCCATACACTCCCCTAATGATTCTAACATACCCTAGAGTTTGAGAATCACTAGCACAGGGTATGAGAAGAACAATTACAGGGTTGAGCCTCATGGAATAAAACAGATTTCCTTCATCCCCATTTTCAGGTAGGCCAAAGTTACCACATAGTACCTATTAAGGACACATAATAAAGGTGAGATTGTTCAAAACACGGGGGCAGGACAACTGGTCATCCATGTGAAAAAAATAAAAACTCCACTCCTAACCCGCAGCATACACAAAAATAATTCTAGGTAAAAGAAAAATCTAAATGTAAAATATCAGCAATCCTTTAGCTTTCCAAGGGAAAAAAAACAACAACTGCATATCTACATTGCATAGCTAATTGAGTGACATGTAAATATTTTTTGAATAAGTTATAAAAAGCACAAAGTATAAGGGAATGATTTATCAATTTGGCTACATGAAATTTTTAAAATTCTTTATACATAAAAGACTCAAAATATAAAAGATAAGCAATGAGCTGGAGAAGTAAGTTATTTGGAACACCTAGATCTGATAGATTAGTATCCATACTTCATAAAGAACTCCTACAAATCAGTAGGAAATAAATAACCCAATATAGAGATGGACAAAGGATACAGACAGCCAAGTCACTGAAAAGAAAGCCAAAACGCCCAATAAACAAATGAAGAGATGCTCAATGTCACTAACAATCCAGCAAATGCAAACATTTAAAAAATTAGATAATATTTTCATACCCATCAGATTGGAAAAAAAACTTTTTAGATCTGATGAAATTACATGTTTGTGAGAATGTTAAGAAATGACAGCTCTTGGGGCGCTTGGGTGGCTCAGATGGCTAAGCGTTTGCCTTTGGCTCAGGTCATGATCCCAGAGTCCTGGGATCGAGCCCCGCATCGGACTCCCTGCTTGGCGGGTAACCTGCTTCGCCCTCTCCCTCTACCATTGCCCCTGCTTGTGCTCTCTCGCTCTCTCTGTCAAATAAATAAAATCTTTAAAAAAAGAAATGACAGCTCTTGTACATTGTGAAGGGCTCAATAAATTGATTTCATTGGTTTCAAGAGCAATTTCTTAATCTCTAGTTAATTTCAGGAGGTGCATTACCTTCTGACCTATCAATTCTCCTTCTAAATATGTAACAAAGGAAATTTCATATATGTGCACAAGAAACCGTGTATGAGAATGTTCACTTCAACAAAGTTTAAAATTTTATGTAACAAATTGGAAAATAAGGAGAATATTTTCCTTAAAGGCCAAAATAGCCATCAATAGGGTAGTGAATAAACAAGCAGTGTTATATTCATATAGTGAATTATGAGCAGCAGTTAAAATGAGATAGGTCTATTGAATTAACAGGGATAAACCTCCAACACATAATGTCAAAATAAAAGCATCTATCAAAAGGCTGTGTAGAAAATAATACCATTTAAGTAAATTATTAAAGTAGAAATGGTAATATATATTGTTACATGAACAATTAGATATAGCGGAAGGTATAAAACATGCATGCGAAAGAGGCACTTCAACTTTCCCTTAATGGTTTCCTTCTGGGGAAAGAGGGGAAGGACTTTAGCTGTAATGTTTCACATCTTAAAAAAATAATGATCTGAAGAGAATATGACAAAATGTAAACATAGTGCTCATCCGAATGGTGAGTAAACAGGTGTCTGTCACAGGATTCGTGTAGGCTTAAGTATTTCATAATTACAAGAAAAGATAAAAACAAAACCAGTATCAGCCACAAAGATGTGACTAGGGGGCGCCTGGGTGGCTCAGTTGGTTAAGCGACTGCCTTCGGCTCAGGTCATGATCCTGGAGTCCTGGGGTCGAGTCCCACATCGGGCTCCCTGCTCAGCAGGGAGTCTGCTTCTCCCTCTGACCCTCCTCCCTCTCATGCTCTCTGTCTCTCATTCTCTCTCTCGCAAATAAATAAAAAAATCTTAAAAAAAAAAAAAAAGATGTGACTAGGTTAGGTAGACTGGCATAGTCCATTATAGTTCAGTGATACCTAGAAAGCTCCAGAGAAGAAGTGGAGGGCACTAGTCTTTTCTTTTCTTTTTAAGATTTTATATATTTACTTGTCAGAGAGAGAGAACAAGCAGGGGGAGCAGCAGGCAGAGGCAGAAGCAGGCTCCCCGAGAAGCAAGCAGCCTGATGCGGGACTTGATCCCAGGACCCTGGGATCATGACCTAAGCCAAAGGCAGACGCTTAACGACTGAGCCACCCAGGCATCCCAGTACTAGTCTTTTCAAAGAAACATGGTGGGAATGAAGAAATAAAAGATTTTTCCAAGGGCTAACTCCTACAGGATTTGATTACAGGAAAAATAAAAGAAGTAGTATTTACTCACGGACCGAAGAAAGGAAATGCTGACAACCACAAATGTAAAATGCTGTCTTGACACGAAATGTTTTTAGCAGATAGAACATACTGTGGTTACATGATTTCTTATTAAATTTGTTATGAAAATAGCACCAAAGAAACCAAAGAGATGAGTTAGTGTGAAATCCAGAAAACTAAGGTATCCTTTGTGATATCCTGAAATAATACATTTGGTCAGAGGTTGGTCTCCAAACAAATCATATTCTGAGACTCAGAGGACTTAATCAGAGGCACAAAGTTTCCCTTGAAGTCATGGCCAAAGGGCTGGGAGTTTCACGAGAGGGTATCCTTCCCTGAATATCCAAAAATGAACACAATCAGGAGGGAGGGAAATGATTCTGGATCAGAATTTAGTACATAGTAGATGCTCAGTGCACATTCGTTGAACTCACAGAACAGTCTCAATAAACAGAAGACAAACTGAGGCAACCAGGCAAAGAAGCAACGGGATACCTTAATTCTTTCAGTGAAATTCTAGCATCCTGAACCATATATACTTTCCACTTTAACTTCAGTTTTTATCCCCTTTTTCTCCATGTTTTTGTTACCTTCTACTTTTTGCTTTTGTTAACGTGGCCCCAGGGTTATTTCGTCAGGTTTCTAAGTCTGTCAGTTGCTGATGGAGTGATTTGTGCTTTGAAAAGCACTGTCGGAAGAAAAGCCTTTCATTTTGCCAAAGAACTTGTGTCAACCCCAAAGCCACTATTTCATGCAGGTATCTAGAAGCCAGGTGCGGCAGGAGAAGCTGGGCCGCTCCCCTGTCCCAGGGTATAAATTTTTATTAATCAAACCAAATATAATAGGATTCTTCTTGCCAGTGACTGTTTCAGGAATGAGCAATGTTACAGCTCTGGCCATTGAGATGGGAGGAAAGTCTGCTGAGAAATTCATTTTGCCCCTAAAAAGAAAGACAGGATTGTTCCCTTTCCCTGTTTCTCAAATTGCTCGTGTAAAATGATATCCTTAGAGACTGCAGCCATCCTGTGACATGGACAAACCTAAGGGGGAAAGCCATACATGGAGAATGGCAGAATGGGAAGATAGGAAAAACGTGAGTCCTCGATCCTCTTGTGAACCAACCCTGGAACAGCCCTACCCTAGGATTTTCTGCTAAGTGAGCTAGTAGATGTCCTCAATATTTAAGCTAATTTTAATTGGGAAACTCTGGGGACAGAGTTTCCTGTAGCAGAAATTCTCCTAATAGTGACCTCCTACCCAAAACTGTGTTTATCACATTCCATTAGGTGAGATCTCAGCCCAAAGTGTCTCTGTGAAGACAGTCCACAGCTTTTAAAATTGGGGTCACTGGGCCCCAAGAGAAATTCATTACTTGAGGACTTGCAATCTGTCTTCTCCTGGGCAGCATTTTAGAGAGCCCACAATTCTGGCAAGCATGCGTCCACTCTACAAACATCTGAGTACCACGTATAAGCCAGGCACTATTTTAGAAGTTGGGAATTACAGCGGCAAACAAGAACGTCACGGTCGCTTTACCCATGGAGCTTCCATTCGAGGGTGAGGGGCAACAACGATAAACAAGTAAACAAATAAGATGACTCCAGTAGTGGTAAGTGCCATGCAGGAAACGAACCAGAGGGCGGTGAGCAAGTGACTGTCAAGACGCACAGCCATTTCAGACAAGGTAGTGGCAAAGGTCTGAGAAAGTGACATCTGAGGGCAAATCAGAGAAGGAACCAGCACAGGTGAATCTGGGGACAGTTTCCCAGGCAGAAGTAAACACCTTGTGCAAAGACCCTGGGGGTGGGGGTTGGGAGGATGATGAGTCTGGGGTGCTTTAGGAACAGAAGGAGCATGCAAGGGGCTGGAAAAGCATTAGAGAAGCAGAGCACTGGTCGACAAAGTCGGAAAATGCTGGAGTTACCAGGTCAGGTAAAGCCTGGAAGATTGGCAGGAGGTCTGGCTGTTACTCCATGCGCTAAGGAAATCCACTGGTACGCTGGCAGGGAGGGCATGACAACCCATGATCCAATTATCAGGAGGTTTCACTGCCATCTGCCCTCTGGTCGATTGCTAAAAAGGGCCATTTTATCTCTTTCTCAGAGCCCTAAATGAATCACAGTGCCCTGGGATGCAGCCTGAGCCTAGGGAGCCAAAGACGGGGGCTGGCGATGGAGAGGTTCTCACTCTGGTGCTATCCCACACAGTCCATTTGGGAGCTGGCTCGTGTCCATGAGGGAGATATGGAATCCGACATGTTAAATAGTCAACAAAACAAAACACCAAATCCACTTCATCGATTTCACTGTCCTGTTGGAGGCCTCACAACAAGCAGCAAAACTTTCTTCAAAAAAAAAAAAAAAACTAGGTCAGGGCTCTTCTGCTTGGTAGCGCACTGAACACTGGGCAAACTCCAAAAGGAACCGCTCCACTTGGAGGTCCCTACTGAGCAATTTGAGTGATGTCAGTACTGAGGGCCTCCGAAAGCCGTACGGTTTCTGAACCTGACCTCACCCGTGGTTTTCCTGGTAACTTTTTAAAACCATTACTTCCTGCCCTGTGCTTTATTTATCCCACATGTTTATTTTCTATACAGTCTATTCCAAAACAGAGCTCTGTGTGAGTTTCCAGGTCACAGCGTCCCATCAGGGCAAACTTAACAGATGTGGGATGAGCTGGAAGGTAAAAGAAGCCATCACTGCTGATGCTGAGTGCAGCCTGCCACTGCTGAGCTGGGTTCTTGCTCTGGGGCCAGCCAGGGAAAGTCAGCATGTGGGATCTGTGCTGTCAGTCCTCCTTCTCAGAAGGACATCCTGTGGGCAGGGAATGTCTCCCCAGCCCCCACACCCCAGAGCGTTCGTTGCTGACATATTCAACATGAGGGTGGAGGTCAAAGAGATGTCCACAGATTCCTGAGAAGCCTGCTTTCATTTCTTTTTTCTTCTGAGGGCACCAGCAATTTCCTTCCATTTAATTCATTCTTTGGGTCTCCTGGCACAGTCGGCTGTTGTCACGGCAACGGGGACCAGCAATGCTGCTCTCTGAGGTTAATGCACCCTGTGGCCCACTGCCCACTGGTCTCAGCTCATCTCCAACAGCCCTGCCTGCCCCCCAGCAGCCTGGCACCACCGCAGGACCAAGAGCCCACAGGACTTTCAGACAAGATTGATGTCTCTTGCTCCTCCACCAGATCCCAACAAATAATAATAAAAAAGCCTCTCTAGAAAACCAAACCCCAAACCTTTGAACTCAGTTTTGCTAAACTAAAATTGATCTTTCATGTGCCTGAAACCACAAGCAGAAGCTTGGTTTTGGCTGTGGGCTGTTTTCTTTGAACTCTTCTGCCTAGGAAACTCATTCTTCAGCACCTTATGAGGGCGGTTCGGTACTACCAGGCCTGAATCCATGATGGTGGTAGTGATGAGCACAGTATTAATGGAAAGTACTGGAATGTAGGCACAATCAAGGAGAAAGGCTTTCCTGGGTTCTTTATCCTTTGTTATTATTTATTATATAGTATTTATTATTACCGTATTGCCAGTATCTAGAACCTAACATAAATCCTGTCTGTTTTCCCAGATACAGAAAATGAGCATAGATGAAGAAGTGATTGACCCATGTTCATATAGTAGGGGGCAGAACTGGAATTTGAACAGTCTAGAATGAAATGCTTGCTCTTCACATTACATTCATCCCTGAAACATCCACTGTGTGTCATATGTGCTAGATGCTATAGAGCTATAAACAAAAGAGACAAAGCGCCTCATGAAGCTTATGTGGGGACTAAGGTGCAGAGAGGGTGAGTAATTTGTCTAAGGTCACACAGCAGGGGGAGCTGGCATTTGAACTCAGCTCAGCATTCTGACTCCAGAGCCTGCCCTCTTCTTTCTCAAACAGAATGGGAGGAACTGGCCTAGTTGCGCCCTGGAAACTGTAACTAGAAGATGAAAATGGGGACATGTAGTGGATTGCAGCCGCTGTCCCCTTCACCTCCGAGTAAGGTCCCTTGTCGGTAGGGTTCACTCAGATGGCCTTGTGACTATGGAGCCAACTGGTCTACCATGAGGCAGAGGCAGAGACCCTTTCTACCTCTGCCATCAGGATGGCCCAAACTCTGAGGAAAACACCATGAGGAGATGGTTTACACCAACACTGTCCTTCCAGATTGTAGGCAGCCTGAGACATCTGACTTAACTCTTCCAGCAACAGGGTCAGGTCTGCTCCTGTTCGCAATGGAATAATCGGAATTCCACCTGGAGAACAAAATGACTTATTAAGTGAAACCAGACATCACTCCCCAGGTCCAAGTGTAAAAGCTCTGAGTGGTGCATCTGTACTTTCAATGAAGCAGAGATGTTGTGTCCTGGGACTTCCGACACCTAAAGACAAACACATTTGAGAGGATGAAGGTGCCAGAAAGGGCCAGATATGTGTTTTTAAATTTCTTTCTTTCTTGGATTAAAAAAAGAAAGAAAGAAAGAAAAGAAGAAAAAGGTAGGTTACCCTGAATAAACGTGGTACAGTTTTCTTTTTTTGAATTGAATTTAACTAGATCAATGGTGAAAGCAAAGGGAAGAGAATGAGGGGAATAAAAGAAAGACAGGAAAAAAAGGGGGGAGGGTTGAAAAAGTAGAAAGAGGGAGACAGAAGAGGGAAGTCCCTCCAAAAGAGGTAAAGAAAAATATGAGGATGAAGCGGCAAGGGGACGATGACAGAGGATCAGGACAAAATGCAAGAGAGACTAAAATCAAGATAGGTGACCAGAGGAAAAGTGGAGAAAAAAGACAGTTATTTTCTGCATTGGTTTTCCAAATGACCCTCCACCTGGGGCTCTGGCCCCCCCTCCCCTTAGCCATTGCTCAGGGGACTCTCTATCAGTCTACTGAAGAGGCAGGAGGCTATCAGTTTACAAGAAGAGAGGAAGCAGAGGAAGAGGAAAGAAAGCAGACAAATTACTAAATGAGGAAGCCAATTATCCAGTGCACCATACTTCAAGCTGTCAGTAGGCTGCTATTCCTCAGGCACCTTGGAGCAAAGTGGGACTTAGAACTCTAGAGTTTGCTGCCATCTGGCCTCTCCAATAAGATCATCTATACAGACTTCCCCCTGGCCACCTCCAACTGCTAGCACGCTGAGTGAAATCTTTCCAAGTCAGAGACCATTATTATGGCACCACTGGATCACAGGATCACAAAAGCAAAAGAGGCTTCCAAATAAAACCACCCAGGAGCCATCTCGGTTTCCTATTTGTACAAACAATGGGGCTTGTTTGGAGCCTTCTGCTGACTTCTCTAACAGCCACAAACCTAAAAAGCCAAAAGCAATAGACACTTGCTTTAGTCAAGAAGCTGGAGATGGGGCCCGGTGAAAGATCTTTCGTAACTGCCAAAGGCTGGTACACGGAAGGCGGTTCAGCACACAAGTAGCTTAATGGATGGGGAATTCTTTATTTTCACATAAAGCCCTCAGAAATGTTGACGCAGAACAAAGTAAATGCACCTAGCCACACAGGCTGACCAGGGCATAGCTGTGTAAGAGCGGCCCCCATACCGTTTGACATGGGGAGGTGAGGGCAGAGGAGGTCAGACAGGGGATCAAAATGTCTGGAAAAGGATTCTGTTAGTCTGTGGCAGGTTCCACTTTGCAAGAAATACGAGTTACCGAGGAAAGCTGGGGCAGGGGGCAAACAGCAACAGCACGATTATATAACATCTCCATCCTGAGTAAGCAGCCGAACAAACTCCAGCCGCAGGGACGTCTGCAAAGTTTAAATTTATGATATACTATATTTTCTTGTTCCCTGCATACACTCAGGTGACGTGTGGTTGGCCTCAATGTGAAGGAAAGCAAAGAACCCTAAGAAAGGGAAAATGTCAGGTGTACAGTGATAAGGTTACCTGTGGGATAAAAGACGTGGGCCTTTCAGGGATGACTACATGCTTACGTCCCTCTGAAAGCAGAAATGGTACATCAGCCTCTCCCCTCACCAGCGTGCTGCCTAATTCCAGAAACGACTCTCTCCTTCTCCATAGAGAGTGATGACTATAACTCTGGAAAACATTTATAGTGACTGATACACCCACTTTCATGCTCTGGAGGGAAAACTGATTAGTCACATTCACAGTTTCTATAACAACGATTCTCAGTGTGAGGCCCGTGGACTACTTGCGTCAAAATCACCAGGGGCACTTGTCAAGAGTACTGACTGCTGAACTGAAGTTTCTTGGGAGTGGGGCTCAGGAATCTACATTTTTTAAAGTAGCTCTGCTGGGGATTCTTTCAAACTCGCAAGTTTGAAAACCACTCTTCTATCACAAGCTATCCATGGAACCCTTCCTTCTTTCTCTCCAGCCAGCTCTCTTCCTTCCTTCCTTCCTTCCTTCCTTGCCTCCCTCCTCCACCTATTACAACCTCCATTCGAGGCATGGTGTTGAGTGCTAATGACGCAAACGCGGAGCTCACACTGCAAATGGGTGCAGCAAGGAAGCCCAAAGGGAAACGTGTGTCCCTAGCTCTACTCGAAAAGCTATCAAACTACAAGAAGATCAGTTTGGCTTCCTTCTGTGAAATGTAGGACTTCTAAAATATAGTTGAGGAAATTAACACACACGGTAACAATCACAAGTGAGACATAGTCACTTCCATAGACCATTTCCATTGGGAAGAAGGCTGGAAACATAAGCACATTTATCAAGTTTGCCAGTAAGTCTTTGCCCCATACACTGTTCTTATCTAGTTTTTGACTGTGACATACAGAGCATAGCCATCTTCACTTAGTGTGAATAAGAAATATATCCACTGAGGTCTGTGCCAAGGGCATAACCATCTGAACAAGTAAGTGAAGGGTGGCAGGAGACACCTGACATGGAGGCCAGGAAATTCTCACCCACGGGCAGGAATTTGTACCAGGCCTGCCATTATTCACTCCAAGGCAAAGACAAGAAGAGATTGGCACAAAAAGCTGCTGGGAAGTGATTCTGGAGATGGCCATGGGTTGGTCTTGTTCATCTTCTCATTATAGCAACATGTTCCATGTGAGAGGAAATACAGTGGCTCGGAATTACATTCTGGCCCAAATTCTGATCCCAATACTTTGCCTCGGGCAACACAGACTAGATATTCAGCCATGTCTGGTATAGACCCTGACACCCTTCATCAGTGCCCCAGTCAGCTGAGAAGCAATCCCCTTTCTGTGAAGGGGAACTCATTCTTGCCAGTTCCCAAGGAATCACCATCTTTGTGCACCACCTGGGTCAGCCTCTGGGGGCCCTTCCCTCTGCTCTCCTCTAACCTCACGTGAGTCCCAGATCCCATCACACTGTCCTGTCCCAGTTCACAGTCTCTTCTACAACAGCGCCCTTGACCCTTCTCCATCCTCCTTCCCTCCATCTTTTCAACCACCACAAGCTTTCAAAGGAGGATGAAACAAACTCCTTGACCAAGTTTTGCATGTATTTTAGTTCTACAAATAAATAGGGGGAAAGATCTCCAAGAATTTCATGTCACCCATAAAATACGCTTGTGAGGTATATTGGTTTCCTGCTAGACAAAGAAAAGAAAAAACGAGCACATCGTATACACAATGGGAGGTTCGGGAGATGGCAGCATTGAGGTTTCAGCTCTGCTAGTCCAACTTAAAGAAGACAGCAGTGGACCAGAAGGAAACCCTGTCTGATCACTCTTTAAAAATAATTCCATTGCCTGGTAAGAAACAACTTATTTTCTGTGAGGTGGGAAGCTAGGTGGGCCATCAGTCGAGCTGCAGAGCAAATCTACCTTGGGAAAGAATCCACTGGTCTTACAGTCAAATTATCATATTTCTGCCCATTTGGATTTTGCTTAAAGCTACCTTTTACACTGGTTTTTAAACTGTGTTCAGAGTTATGCCCAACATGTGTTTGTTCACCTCCAGGTCCTGCCCATAGATTGGAGTATCAGATCAAGAAAAACAACACCTCAAAAAGCTTGAAAACCACTGGCATAGCACAATAGTTTCCCTGGGGTCTCAGGTGCTCGGCCAAGGCAGAAGATGAAAACAGAATAAAGAAAGAAAGGAAATCACTCAACCTCAAGACCGCTGTTGGCCACATCAGCTTGGCCGGAAATCTCGCAACAGATTACGCTGGCTCTGGCAACTGCCAAATATTTGGGCCAGGGTGGGGTGGGCAAGAGAAATACCTTTCTCAGGGAGACATTTTCACCCTCTTTCTATTCTGTGGATTCATGTAAAGTGATTTCACAGAAAATTAGCAGCAGCTGATACAAATAATAAGGAAACCCTCCAAAGACTACAACTCGGCAGTTCTAGCAACTCGGGCTAAATTAGAGAATTCACAGGTCTTGAGCTCCACAATTATTTTTAATTGCCTTAGTTAACCGTCTCTGTGACCCATGGTCAACAACAACCTTCAGTGAATAGCCAGGACATGGGCTCTTGAATCCGTTCTACTGAAGCAGACCCCGGAAACTCCCTTAAAACCAGGATGTGCAATTTTTCAGCAAGAAGGAGAGGTGAGGGGAAGGGTGTGATATGTATTCCACCCAATTTATAAAAAGAACCCTGAGTTTTTAGAAAATCTTGTCTAGTGTAGGTCTCGGCCTTAAAGTTTTCTAGGAAACAACCTAACTGCCTCAGAAGAAGTAGTTCCAGACTCATCACCTGTGGGCCTGTGGGGAGAGCACAGCCAGACAAAACGAGGGAAGAGGAAAAGTAGCAATTACTTGCTGCCCTTATGCCCCCAGCTGCCACCCTCCCCTCTCCGCTTCCTGCCTGGTGATTTCTCACATACTCAGTAATGTCATCCCCATCATCCTCACCCTCATTTCTGAGCTCTGACTATGTGCCTGGCATTTTGTTTTACAGACACCACACCTCATTAGTTCTCACAGTATCCTTATAAGGCAGATATTATCATTACCAGCATTTACAGGTGATACACCTTGGGCTCCAAAATTTTAAAGGACAACCCGGGTCACAGCCAGTAAGTGGTGGAGCAAGACTCCGAGTCACCCCTTTGACTCCAGACCCTGTGCACTTAGGCAGCATAAAGAGAAAAGGAGGTATTAGCTCCATTTACCAAGTGAAGGAGGCACTGAGGCACGACCAGGGAAAATACATAAAAAGGCTTAAAAACCAGACATTCGCAGAAAGCTAAGCCAAAGCAGATTCAGTGGTACAGAACTACTTAGTATAATTTGAGGGGATTTCAGTATACAAAGCAAGAAATTTATGAGTAATTTAGATTCAGTGAATTTAAAAAGAAAAAGAAAGAAAGAAACCTTTGATTTCTTTAGTGACATAATGCTGGGAAGACTTCCCTTTGAAGATTTCTGGTCCTGGATAGGAATATGCAAGGCAAATAAAAATATGAGAGGCATATCAAGGGGTCCTCTGGAACTCAAAGTTTTGTTTCAGTAAACTCAGTTGCCTGAGAGTGGTCCGTAGAGATGACTACAGAAGATGGGAAAACTGATAATAACATGTTCCCTGGTGTCAACTTTGAAGACTTAAGAAGCTGTAAACGGTACCTTTAGAAGTAATCACAGAGGAGTTTTCATTAAGAGCATTAAAGAAAAAAATCAAACCTGCATTTATCCCAGTGCTTCGAAAGATGCTGTGAAAGGAAAATATTCCCGTTGCTAATAACCTCTTTACTCTTCAGCAGCAAGCTCAGTGGTTCAGAAGTATGCAGTCCGGCCATACACAGAAATGGTAAGAAATGGCAAGACTCCCATTTGTTACCTGCAGAGATAATATGTTACAGAATGCTTTCAAGATCATGAAGATGTTACTGATGAGATATTAAATCGTTCCATGAATGATGGGCAGACCTTATGCTGGGCAGGATAGGGCACCAAAGAGGTGATAGCAATTTAGTGGACAGTGCAGAAAATGAAAAAGCCTTGGGTTGACAAGAGATCCCCAAAGTGACCTGACTCCTTCTGTATCTAAAATGGAACCACAGTTCTTTGTCACTTAATAGAATGGGTAGGTTAGATTCCACTGATGGAGGCTCCAGCCTCAGCTCAGATGGAAGGGAAAACCAATCCCTCATCCCACGACGGAGACAAATTCCATCAGGAACGTCCCCTGCATACAGCCAGGACATCTGCCACAACATACCCAGTGATCACAAACAAGTAGATTTGGGTTTGCAAGGTAATGCATACATACTCACACCTGGCATCCAGTATTTTCCCCACAAGCATCTTTGACGCAAGCATTTTAACTGTAAGCATTTTCACCGCAAACATTTTCACCACCTAACTAATTGGCCGTAAGGTAATTTTGCCATAAAACATAAACTCATGAAAAATAATAAAACAGTGACATTTATTTAAAAGAACACAAAAAAACATGAAAAATGAATGACAGAAGTAAAAAGACTTTATTGCAAAACACAAAATATTTGAATACATTCAAAACGTATAGCGTAGATTCATGGCAATACTGTACAAATAACTGATTTCATTTTGTTGACTGCCCCCAAGCACTTGCCTTCAAGGTTTTTTTGTTCATACTATTATACATCATTTTTGTTTGTTGATACATCTCCTCATTCTGCATCACACTTTTTTCTCCAATATTTCTTTCTTCATCAAGAGAGGTATCAGCTTCCAGATACTAGAACGCTTATTGGCACCCGAGCTTTGTATTGCACTATGAAAGCCTTCTACACTGGTGTTTGTTGTTGGTAGATCATCATCACACTGGAATGTTGACAGACGTTCTAAAGTCCTCTAGGAAATGTGGGTTCAAAACTGTGTGACAGTGTAGAGACCATTATGATGGCTAAGATTTATATAATATAAAAATGGGAATACCCTATCAATTGAAAAATGAAACCAAACTGTCAACCAGTTGATTAAGCCAGCAACCTGTCAAACCAAACTGTCAACCAAGTTATTTTTTATCTTTTAAGGTAGAACTGCCTTACAGCCAATTGGTTATGCAGTGAAAATGCTTCTGGCAAAGATGCTTCCTGGAAATTCCCTAGAACCCTGACACATACACACTTACACACACCCCGAGATTTGGGGGAATAGATAAAATTCTGAAGTGAAATCTTCTGGCTTTGTTTATAAGAACAATGTATTTCTGGGGGAAAAAAAGTGGGGGAGGGGTGCCTGGGTGTCTCAGTCTGTTGAGTGTCCCACTTTTGACTTTGGCTCAGGTCATGATCTCAGGGTTGTGAAATTGAGCCCCACTTCGGGTTCTGTGCTGGGCATGGAGCCTGCTTAGGATTCACTCTCCCCCCCTCCTTTTCCCCCTTCCTCTCTTCCTCCAAAAAAAAAAAAAAAAAAAAAGTATTTCTGCATCACTTACATAATTAGAAGTAATTTTAAGATATTTAAATATATCAGGCATGTCATTCCCAGCAATGGGACTCCCTCCCCTTCACATAAAAGAAACAAAATAAATTAACTCTCCTTCACCCTAGGAGACTGCCAACATAATTTCTCAATTCATTCACTCCTTCCACAAACATTTTCTGAGAGCCTACTATGTGCAAAGCTGTGTTCTATGCACTGGTCTCTTATCTCGGCACAGAGCCTCCACTCTAGAGTTTCTTCATTCCCTGATACTCTCCATAATTCATCTTCTAATCCCAAACTTTTTTCCACCCATGTTCCCCCAGGCCCATGAGCTCTGGTTTCCAAACTCTCACCCAAGCCTCAACCTTCACCAGGAGCCATGCTTTTGGGCGCTCTACTCCTCCTCAACAAATAATAATGCAACCATTAGCCTCCGTACCAGTTAACTACACCTATTCCAACCCTGACCTGACCGGGAGCACTCCCAAGTCTACAAAGTTGGGGCATAGGGAGGGGTATTTTCCACCAACCACCCCCCACTATGACTCACAGTAGAAAAATTCACAGTGAAACACAGACCTGCATCTGAAAACTGCCCTCACCCCTTGCTAGACACAGAAACAGCAGAGAGTTATTTTGAAGTTTCTGATCTGCTAACCTCCCACCCAGACATCTCTAGCTTCTGCTCTGTCTGCAACTGGAGAGAAAGGGGACATTTGACACTAACAAGATTTGGTTCTCATCTCAGCTTTATATCATTTCTGCCAATGAACACTTTCCAGGCCACGGCTCAGCTTCATTCTTCCTTGATTTTTCTTTTTTTTTTAAAGGCCTATGGACCTTGCACTTGAAGGTCAGTTTCTATTAACTTTCCTTTCTCTAGTCTGCCTCCAAAACCAAAAAAAAAGGCTAAAAAGCAAAAGCAAAATCCCAAATGGCTTGGTGGTGGTTTGGCAAGTGGCAGGTTTCTCCCGGAGAGAGGCAGAATTTGTGGATAAAGGGTTAAACATTAACACACTTCCCTGGAAGGTCTCTCCTGTCCTGTTAATGGAACCCAAGTGCAAACCTTGGCAGGAATTGCACATTAGCTCATGACAGGTGTAGGCTTCATGCTGGTTGCTGCTGCATTTCTAGCAAAAAATCAGGGACATGGGGACCACTCCATGACACAGTAGGCTGGAACAGATTGCTTTGCAGACCTCTCCTCTGGCTGAAATAATTCCCTATAACAACTTCCTTGACACGCTGTTAGTATGGCCTATTTCCAAGGTAATGGCTGATGCATGAGGATATAATAGACATCATCTGTGGTCTTCCAGAGACGAAGCTGCCAGAACCACCCTGCTGCATTTTTCTCATAGAGGCATTCACCCATTCGGCAATGTTTACTAAACTGGGTCCCCTTGTTACACGCTCCCCAGCAGTCTCTAGTTCTTTCCACGTCATAACATTGTTCACTTTTTAATCTAAGTCTGGGGCCACAAACTCAACCATCTATGGGGACTTGCCAGATAATATAAATGTCTGAAGCAGGCTAGGGACAACCAGAGCATCTCTGCCTGTCTAAAGGGAGATGTCACTCACTCCTGTGCAGGTGTTTTCACTTCAGGAGTCTCTTCTGGAAGAACTCTTTGCAGATCTCTTCTGATTAAAAATGGGCTCGTCAGCAATGTCCTTACAGTGTCAAGACGGTCTGTATCCTGGGCTGAACAGTGTCCCCCCAGATTCATGTCTACCTGGAACCTCACCATGTGACTTTATTAGGAAATATGATCTTGGCAGATTTAATTAATTAAATAAAGATGAGATCACACTGGATGAGGATGGGCCCTAAATCCAATGACTGATATCCTTATAAAAGGAGAGATGCAAAGACACACAGAGAGGAGGATGCTACGTGCAGACAGGGCCAGACACTGGAGTGATACATCTACACGTCAAGGAATGCCAAGTAATGCCAAGGATCGCCAGCAACCACCAAAAGCTAGGAGAGAGACAAAGAATCACCTGGCTGAAGATGGGACTCTACTATACTTGTATTTATTTACTTACTATTTAAAAAATTTTTTTAAAAGATTTTATTTATTTGAGAGAGAGAGGGACAGAACAAGCAAAGGGGAGGAGCAGAGGGAGAGGGAGAAGCAGGCTCCCCGATGAGCAGGGAGCCCGACATGGCCTTGATGCCAGGACCCTGGGATCATGACCTGAGCCAAAGGCAGATGTTTAACCGACTGAGCCACCCAGGCGCCCTTGTATGTATGTATGTATGTATGTATGTATGTATTATTTTTTATTTATTTTTAAAGATTTTATTTATTTATTTGACAGAGAGAGACACAGCGAGAGAGGGAACACAAGCAGGGGGAGTGGGAGAGGGAGAAGCAGGCTTCACGCTGAGCAGGGAGCCCGATGCGGGGCTTGATCCCAGGACCCTGGAATCGTGACCTGAGCTGAAGGCAGACGCTTAATGACTGAGCCACCCAGGCACCCCTGTATTTATTTACTTTTAACTGAAAATTTTTTTTGTCTTATAAAAGAGCAAAACATTTCAGTGAAAAAGAACAAAAACAAATATGCTTATAGGCCTATATGCTATGCCGTGTCTCATCTGAACTATCACAATGACCCCAAATCTATTCTGGCTCCTTTCAACCCACACTCTACACTGTAGCCAGAGGGATCTTTTGAAAACTCAAATCAGATGATGTCACCCATCTCCCTCAAATCCCTTAATGATGTCCCATTGCTCTTCCAATAAAGACTAAAATCTTGGGCGCCTGGGTGGCTCAGTTGGTTAAGTGACTGCCTTCGGCTCAGGTCATGATCCTGGAGTCCTGGGATCGAGTCCCACATCGGGCTCCCTGCTCAGCAGGGAGTCTGCTTCTCCCCCTGACCCTCCCCACTCTCATGCTCTCTCTATCTCATTCTCCCTCTCAAATAAATAAATAAAATCTTTAAAAAAAAAAAAAAAGACTAAAATCTTTACCATGGCCCATGAGGCCCTGCTTGCTCTGGCCCCTCTGGCCCTACTCACTCTCTGCCTTCAAGTACCACAGGCTTCTAGTGGCTCATGCTCCTTATATTCTCTTTAACCTCAGGACCTTTGCACCTGTGGTCTCTCTACCTCAAGTAGCTTTATCTCCCTCACCCTCACAATGTGCACATACACACACATGCTCAGACATACATATGCCCCTTGTACCTGGCTAATGCAAGGATGCCTACTCATCCTTCAGATCCCAGTTCAGTCATCATTTCCTCAGGAAAACTCTCCCAAACCTCTCCCTCTTCAAAAATATTAGTCCTATCTCTTTCAGATACTCTCATGGTACCATGTCCCTTAGAAATCTAGTATTTCCCGCCTAAATGTGTATGATCATCTGATTCATTGTCACCTCCAGTGGACTGTAAGGGTGATCCCTCCCACTTAACATGGTGCCTGCCATACAATATGGTCTCATAGGAGGCATCTAGTATCATCCTCCAAGGAGTTTACATGCTTTTCTCCTACTCCAGGTTAAACCTTCTCTACAGCCTCTTTCGTCCAGTAGTCCTTGGTTTGTACTTTCATTAGAGTAACACTGCAGATTTTGCACTGTTCTGTGATCTTCACATCTGTGTACGTCGTCTGGCCATTGGCCACACTGGGAGCAGGAATTATACTACATTCGTCATCGCATTATTCAATGGGTCTCTTGTCACACTTGGATTCTTAAAGGCAGATTTTAAACCTTCGTCTTGTAATAATTATAAGGAGGCCTTCCAGAGTTGTATGGACAGAGAGGACGGCAGAGCTGTTAAGACGGTCTGTATCCAAGTTCGAATTCACTTTGTGCTACTTCTATGAGATTTTGGACCAGTTAGTTCACTTCATTGTGCCTTAATTCCTTACCTGGAAAACAAGGGTAAGAACAGTACCCCTAACAGAATGACATTCTAAAGATGGAAAAGGCACAAAGGTCCTTGAGCTGAGTGGGCATGGGCATACTCAGTTACATCAGCTATGATTGGCACTAACTTTTGTTGCTGGAGTCAGCGAATGCTCTTCTTTACATTAAAAAGTATAATAATAGGGGGCCCTATCTGGTTCAGTCAGTAGAATATGTGATCCTTGATCTCAGGGTGGTGAGTTCAAGCCCCATATTGGGCATAGAGATTACTTAAAAAAAAAAAAAGGTATAAGAATGATAGCAGCTAATTCCTTCTAAGATGGAAATCCTTGAAGGTTCGGGGAAAAGCTTCATCAACTTTTAGAAAAGCAACTATTCCAGAGGAAAAAAATTTAAGACGTATTGATCTAGTCCCCAAAAGCAGCAGAAGAGACAGGGGATAATAGGCACAAGTCAGGGAGGGTAGCTTTGAACAGGAGGGCTACTTCTTTGCAATGCCAACTCTACTTTTTAGGAAGACTTCATTTGAAATGACAGATTTCCTACTGCATGGGCTCCCCTCTGGT
The DNA here is from genome assembly GCF_029215605.1 of Mirounga angustirostris. NCBI lineage: Eukaryota > Metazoa > Chordata > Mammalia > Carnivora > Phocidae > Mirounga > Mirounga angustirostris. The sequence continues at coordinate 36,162,631 of NW_026991715.1, read as the reverse complement.
ATAAATGCCTTGCTCAGATGGTTCTAAACTCAAAAGTTCTACCAACTGTTTTCAGCTGGGGGCTAGTCCCTACGCCAAGAACATTAGTGACAATGTCTGGAGAAATTTGTAATTGTTATGACTTGGGCAGAGAGGGGTGGAGCGGGAGGAGGAGAGGGGTGGGGGAAGAGCAGCTTGCTCCTGGCATCTAGCGGGTAGAGGCCCAGGACACTGCGACACACCCCACAATGCACACAGCGGCACCCACAGCCCCAACACAGAATTTATCCATCCAAAATGTTGACAGTACTGAGGTAGAGAAACCTCATTCTAGATCATTACATCTCAACATCGTAGGGGTGCTAGACCTGTATTCACAAACATCACATTACAGGTTTGGAAAATTTTGTTTCTGTGACATTTCAACTGGCCCCTCTTGCCAAAGAAGAGCCTTCAACAATAATCAGTGTGTTTTAGGACTCTAGAACATAAAGGAGTCTGCCTGGATCTAAACTAAATCTCTCATATCTTCCACCCATCCAGGCCCCAAAATTCCCTTTCGTGTCCACTGTCCTTCAGAATGGACCACAATGCTTAGAGGAGCTCCAAGCTGCTCAGTGCCTGCAGGAAATCTGTGGTTAATCACTTCAACCTGCTTTACTTTAAGAGAGATTTTCTGAGACCTGTTTATTGTTCCACTGCTTGGCTTCTCCGGAGTTATCTATGACCGAAGTATTAACATTTATTTGTAGAGTAGAAGGTATATTTTTACTCTCACATCTCTTCCAAGTCCCTGAATTAAATTAGTACGAACTTTCCAAAATAAATTCACCTTTGAGCTGAAACTAAGCATGGGAAGTTTCAGTCCAAAAGGATACCTTATTGGAAAGTTAGAGGCAAAGGAAAATGAGGATTATAACGAATATTTGAGTGTAACCTCAGCACTCGTAGTTACCAAGGATATTTGTTATTTAAAAGATTCTCTAAGAGATTTGATGTGTGCAATCCAAGATTGCCATTCAATTCCCTTTTCTTCAGACTCAAAAGAAAAAACAACTGGAAATAAATAGAATGGAAAAATCAGCACATGTGGATCTAATTCTGCACCATGTCACTGGTTAAAACCCAAGGAAAGAATGTTTTATCAGAATGCGAAAAGGGGAACGATCAATAACAGGAAGGAAGATCTCTTATTCCTTCCCTCCACAAACGTTAATTTCTTGGACCACGACTATGGTCGGGTAGCAGTTGTCAACGGCTCCAAGTTAACATTCTATGTGAATGGCCACTATGGTTCTTCCTACAGAAAACGGTTCTTATAGCTCTGGGTGATTTGTACCACAGATAGACAGATGTTAGGGCATTCGGTGCTGGTTTTTTTCTCTTGATTCTCAACACAAGAAAGTATTTCCCAATCACGTCCAACCCTTGAAAGATTCAAAACCTGTACAATTCTGATATGCACCTTTTCAATAATCTATTCATGGCCCTAACTGCAACTTTGCTCACATAAGGCCCAAATAAAATTCTACTAGTCAATGCAGCATTAAAACTAGTGCATTTTTAAAACTGCTGTCCTCCAGATGAAACTATTATTTTCCAACAGTTTTTGGCAGCAACGGAATGCTTTTCTTCCACCTTCACACCCGCAAACACACATACAGCCTTGGGCAGAATTGGAATACACAGAATAGATAAAAGAGGAATGGCTTTAAAAAAGCAGGGGTCCCAGAAGCTCAGACCCACCTCCCCATTCCAATACTCTTCTTTGTTCCTGCTGTCTGGAAAAATACATGAAAAAAAAATGGTTTCAAAATTATTTTTTTCAGGGGCGCCTGGGTGGCTCAGTCATTAAGTGTCTGCCTTCGGCTCAGGTCATGATCCCAGGGTCCTGGGATCGAGCTGTGCATCGGGCTCCCTGCTCGGCAGGAGGCCTGCTTCTCCCTCTCCCACTCCCCTGCTTGTGTTCCTGCTCTCTCTCTCTGTCAAATAAATAAATAAAATCTTGAAAAAAATTTACTTTTTTCATTTTTCAACAGAGTTGGCATCATTTAGAGAGAGTCCTTATTCAGGCCACAGGAGCACTGAACCAAATTCTCTTAATTTTAACAGCTCACATAAATAGTAGTTACCAGGGAGTGTAATCTGGGCAAAGCCACTTTTGTTTTTCCTTTCCTTGATTCTGTGTTACTTTCATTTTTATGATTTGCCCCCCAAAAGCAGTCTTTACTTAAAAAAAAAAAGCATATGTTGAAAAAAATTAACATTTTACCAAGCTTCCTTTTTGTCTTTTTGGTTAATACTTCTTCTAGATTGCATCCTGGCAAAAGTAAAAGAGTCAGAAGGACAAATGCATCTTTCCTTGTTTTTCACCTACGATGTGATCCAACTATAATACACATGTAACTATGGAGTCAGTCAAATTAACACACACTATATAGTTTTAAAGGGGTCCTATGCATTATCTTCAATGTATTTTCATGCATTTAGTCTCTATGAATGTAAGATGCTTGCACTGTGATGTCTGTCACCCACCCTGTCAGGGTTGATTCTCTTTCTCTGGATGGCTAGACAGAGATCCCCACCGCCATCATGGCTCAGTGGACATTCCTTCCACCACCTTTCATCAAAGAAACCACATTCCTAGATGAAGGAAGACAGTTCTTCCTCCATCCAAGGCATGTCCCTCTTCCAAGGGCATGTTCTGGGCATAGGCTAATAAATTCTTAACACTCATAACCCAAAGGATATGTGTACATTGGTGGGTAATTTTATGTTTTTAAATAAAAACATTTATTAAAATTCACAGGACCTTAAATGTGTACTTGGAATGGGAAGACATCCTTAGAAATGTTTTTTCATCAGAAAATGACCCCCCACAATGCATGTTATCACCAAAACGATAATCACCACCTCAAATCTGTAATCCTACCAAAAGAAGCCTGCACAACAGAAGCCATAAGATGACAGGGGTTTGCGGAAGCTCACATTCCCTAAAATATCCTTAGCATTCCTCTCTAAAAAGCATGGGGGAAGTCAAAGCTGAAATTGTGCCTTCTTCCTGGCCAGTTCTGAAAAACAATGTACCAGAGGCTCGGCATCTTATCTTATGGTTCACATTTCTAGAGAAGTCGAATAGAGAAAGTGCATTTGGATTGGCACATAGTTTGAACTATTTTACTTTAGAGAAAGAAAAATTAAGCAATCCTGGAAGAACTCCATATTCTTCTTTTTTAAAAAAAATTTTTAAGTTCCTCTTGAAAACTAGTTACTCCTTTGAGCAGGAAGGAAGGGTTTGGAACAGCTGTCCCTGAGTGAGTTGGGAGAATGTTAATCACTGTCCCTTCTCTCCTTTACTTAAAGATTAGCTCACATCCCAGGCCCCTGCAAAAGGAAACTGCATACACTTAACTTTTGAGACTACCATGAGGAATATCTCTGTAACAGTAGTAGTATGTCAGCCAGATCTTAGAGACGCTCAAGTCCGGAAATGTACCCCAAAAGCAACAAAAGCCCAAAGGGTTGGCAGTGGGCTGACTGGACATTTGAGAAAGTCATTTGTCTCCTGACTAAAGCTCCCCAGGAAGAAGTCAAATGTAACAAAAATGGTTTTAAAAAAATTGAAATTGACATACACATGGGCATCTGCAACTTTAGCCAGAGCCTTCCTAGGCAGAGTGAACTTGCAGACCATGTTAGGTTAAAAATATTATATTAAATGCAATTTCCTCTGCATATTGTTAAGTGAGGAGAGCAAGATGTGGGCAAGTAGCTAATATATAATCCCACTGTAATCACAAACAATATTTCTCCCAAACCCGAATGAAAATATTTTGCTCCATATCATTATTTGAACACAGAGCTAGGTGTGGAAGGATATACAAATTGCTAATATTTATAACAGGGAGGAAGCTAAGAGAAGAGAGGGAAAAGGAGTTAAAAAAAAAAAAAAAGACACACACACACACAGACTCTCACTGGATAGAAAAATATGCATGGCCTAGTACTTGATATGTGTGTTGGTTGGTTAATTCTATGTTTTTAAATAAAAGAGACACATAATTCTATAAAAGAGGGACAGACTGTTGTTAGAAACATACTCATGGCAATAACTAGAAGGTGACACAAACATTTGTTTTCAGGATGAAACCATGCATGGTTTCCTTAGAGTCACAAAATAAGACATTTTATCAATATGGAGTATGACAGATTCTCCACCTGCAGGTAATACGCTTTCTAACACAACAGTTCGATATGAGGACGAACATCAGTTGCATTTGAAAACTGGGTCTGAGACAGTGTGCAGACAGGCGGGGGTCTATGGGATCTAAATGAATCAGATATGGCCTAAAAAACAGACGGTTTGCCGCTGTGTGACAAGAAGGGAAAGCAGTCCCCTCCGTTGGTTTTCTCGGGCTCCGGGTGGTCCGGAGGTCTGTGACCTCTTGGAGCGCTGGAGACCACCACCCCCAGAGTCGCAGAGCGCTGAAGTGAAAAGCTAAACCCCGAGTACATATAGCAAAACACGCCCTTAAGTCTGTCAATATGGCAGCAAGATGCTCGCTTTAGCCGGTGGATAGGAAACTGATCAGGAAAAAAAAAAATTAAGGAAACAAAATATTAAAAATGTAGATGTGACGGAAATCATAAACAGCCTAAAGCTCCTCTCCCTTCGGGAACAGCTGTGTCTGCTAATCCCTCGAGGAGTCCTCCCTGCGATCGCCCTTCCTTCCTTCCTCTGTCTCTCTCTAATAGCTCCCTTGTTCCTGCTGGACAAAACTAGCCCTTTGTGGCTGCTCTCAGAACAACATTAAAAACAGGAATAGGGAAATTGTAAACAGGAGGCTTCTGGTCTACAGGCAAAGACACACACAGGCCTCTGAGGCCTACTTCATGCTAAGCAAAGAAACAGATCTTTGTTGCTAAAGGGATTAGGGCTGCGGGGTTTCGGAGGCACTGCTGAGGCATTCAGCTGGCCTCAAGTAGGGGCTTTGTAAAGAGATACCTCCATTAGAGGTCTGTGAGCGGAAATCATTCATACTCTTTATACAATCTGGGTAATGTGATAGTGTTGGACTGCTCAACGCCTCTGGTGAGGCAGGGTCCTATCTCCTTGAATGGTAAATTCTTCAGCAGCTCAATAGATGGTGGTATAATTACCTTCACTGACTTTTTTTTTTTGAGGTGGTGGTGGTTGGGGTGGGGGTGAGGGGAGGTCGGTCTTCTACCTTTAACCCTTAGTGGGAGTGACGTTAAAGATCACCCAGAGGCTGAGAGGCAAAGTCTTCCTAAGTCAGCTCAGAGGCAGTCACGGAACTTTTTGTGCTGGCATCTTCCATGATCAAAAATGACCCTCTCTGGTGCATCCTCTGCGCATCGTCAATGATGACTTTGTCCCCACATTCATCATGATGATGGAAATCTCCATAACTCATTCGGTGCCTCGGCCTCCCCCCAACAGACCTAGTTCCTCTCTATCCTATGCCCGCCAGTCCTTCCTTGCCTCCCCCTCCCCAGGCTGCATTGGTGTTCCCTCCTCCGAGGTCTCCCTTGTAGAATTCTCCATAAACTTGGAGACTCTGTGTGTGTCTGCTACGCCAGCAGGTGATGAGCTCCTTGAGAGCAGTTGCTAATTTATCTTTGTATCTATAATGCCTGGTCCTTCATAGGTGCCCAGAGCTGTGTCCAGCAGAATGATGGAGTTCGACCATGGTGCCTTCAGATCAGTCCCTGTGGTAGCTGGGAAGATTATGTTGGCTTGCCTTAATGGTTTTTGAGGAATTTTTTAAAATTTATCAGAGAACCCTTGTAGAGAACCTGGGGTCTTAAGAAAGCAAGCAAAAAAACACTGTGGCCAGTGAGGAAAGAAAAGGAGTCCTCCAAGGAAGACGGTAAGAGGTCACTTCCCACAAAGAGCCAGCAGACTTCTAAGGGACCTGGCTCATCCTGGCCAGGTCTCCACATTCTTCTCAGTTAAGGAAGTGTCACCAGAAGAATGGAAATGCTCTTTGGGTTCATATTTAGAGTACCTGGAAATAAATATTAATTATGGTATCAGCTGTTGTATACTCAGGAAACTTCTCAGACATAATTCCAAGAATTAGAACTACAGGAAGAGATGGTGCATCAGAGCTAAGGGACAGTTTCCCCCAGTACAATCAGACCAATCCTAGACGGCTGACAAACTCATTCAGGTAGATGTGGATTTTGCGGAAACTTCACTTAGAAAGGATCCTGGTTTCCGTATAAGATAAGCTTGCAAATACCATGGGGGCTTTGCAACAACTGATGGAAGGCTGATGTTTTTCTCCACTGATGCTTTCAGTTCTCTGGGACACGCTTCTCTGTGAGCACGGCCTTGGATGCCATTAATTGTTGGCTCTTCCCATTGTTCACCATTCTCTATCCAGATTACCTCTCTTCTCGCCATTTGGCAGATGGGACTCTGTTCTTACATTATTAACATCACTGTCTGCAAAAAGCAGTTACATATGGAAGGAAGAAAACAGAGCAATGAGATCATGGGCTTTGTCTCGAATTCTGCCACTGACTCCATCACCCATTCAACCAACGAAGGCTGAGCACCTGCTATGCACCACACACTGAGCTGGGCACTGAGAAGAGAAGCATGACACAGGACTCGATGTGAAGAGGGGGAGGCACACAGAAACAGAGTGGAGTGGCTAATACCATGACGGCAACCTGCACAAAACCTTCTCAGAGCACTGGGAAGCTGAAGGAGTACAGGAGGTCCTCCTGAAAGAGACGAGTGCTTAGCCCAGAAGATCCCAGATAGATAAAAAAGCCACAATCATTTGGGATAACTACAGATATATGAATATAAAATACAAATCAAGTAAGATTACTACTAAATTCTCGGATGTAATAATGGCACTGTGGTTATGTAAGAGAATGTCCCGTACTTTGGAGATACACACTGCACTACTCATAGGTGAGGAGTCATGATACCGAAAGTTACTTTCAAATGGTTCAGAAAGAGATGTACCGATCTGGGTGTGTGTGTGTGTGTGTGTGTATGTGTGCGTGCAAGCGCATGTATATACATTTATATACATATATATAAGTGTATACATACATATATATAAAGGGGGATGGAGGGAAGAGAATATGCAAAATGTTAGTCAATCTGGGTATATATGAACATTTCTTGTACAATCTTTTAGTTTACTGCATTTTTTCAAATTTTCAAAATAGAATATTGGATAGACAATTGTTAAAAATATATGCATACAGGGGTGCCTGGGTGGTTCAGTCGGTGGAGCGTCCAACTCTTGACTTTGGCGCAGGTCTTGATCTCAAGTTTGTGAGATCAAGCTCCACGGAGGGTTCTGTGCTGGGTGTGGATCCTGCTTAAGATTCTCTCTCTGCCTGGGCACCTGGGTGGCTCAGTCGTTAAGCGTCTGCCTTCGGCTCAGGTCATGATCCCAGGGTCCTGGATTCTAGCCCATCAGGCTCCCTGCTCCGTGGGAAGCCTGCTTCTCCCTCTGCCACTCCCCCTGCTTGTGTTCCCTCTCTCACTGTCTCTCTGTTGAAAAATAAATAAAATCTTTAAAAAAAAAAAAAAGATTCTCTCTGCCTTACACACACACACACACACACACACACAATTGATCCTTGAACAATGCAAGGGTCAGAGACACGGACCCCCGTGCGTTCAAAAATCCATGTATAAATTTTGACTCCCCAAACACTTAACTAATAGCGTATTGTTGACCAGAGTCTTACCAAAAACAAAGTCAATTAACACGTATTTTGCATATTAATATGTATCATATACTGTATTGCTACAATTAAGCAAAGTGGAAATGTTATTAAGAAAAGAAAATGTAAGGCACCTGGGTGGCTCAGTTGGTTAAGTGTCTGACTCTTGATCTCAGCTCAGGTCTTGCACTTACAGTCATGAGTTTGAGCCCTGCAATGGGCTCCATGCTGGGCATGAAGCCTACATAAAAATAAAAATAAAATAAAATAAAATAAAATAAAATAAAAATAGGATGCCTGGGTGGCTTAGTTGGTTAGGTGTCCAACTCTTGGTTTCGGCTTGGGTCATGATTTCAGGGTCCTAGGATCGAGCCCGGCGTTGGGCTCCGTGCTCAGTGGGGAGTCTGCTTGAGGATTTCTCTCCCACTCTCCCTCCCCCCACTCATTCACTCTTTCTCAAATAAATAAATAAAACCTTTTTTAAAAAGAAAAAGAAAAAAGAAAATGTTGCTACAAAAATCATAAGAAAGAGAAAATACATTTACAGTACTGTTCTGTGTCTATAGGAAAAAATCCACATTTGTAAGTGGACCTGCGAAGCTCACACTTGGGTTGTTCAAGGGCTAGCTACATTTATAAAGCTATTACAAGAGCTAAGACTGGACTGGAAAAAGAGAAGTGTGCATTAGTCAGATAATGACAGAAGGGAGGTACCCAAGGGAGAGCTGATGGCTGGAGCATGGGATTTGGGGATGGTAGCTGGTATGCACAAAACCACTCCTAGCCCAAAGGTGACACTCGTGTATATTTATCAAATGAATGAAAGAGTTGAACAGCATCGTTTATGCAGGGAACTGCAAGCAGATCAGACCAAAGTGAGCATAAGGTTTATGTTAAAGAGTGAGAGCCGATTTGGCTATACAGGCAGGGGGTCTGTCATGGAGGCCTTCGTATATTCTGCCAAGGTCCTGGGACTTTATCCTGTGGGCGACGGCAGCCACGAGCAGGAGGCAATGTGGTCAGATTAGCATCTAGAGGGACCACCCTGGCAGTCAGGTGTCATGTGGAGTGATGGAGCACAGACCTCAAGGCAGGAGACAAGGATACCAGTCAGGATGCCTTTGGCTCCCTTAAACACAAAGCTCTGAGTCTAACTGGCTGAATTTATCAAGAAACTTATTATCCAACATAGCTGCAAGCTCTGAAATGACAGGCAGCAGATGTGGTTGATTCAGTGGCTCAAAAATGTAACCACGGACCCAGGTTCCATCCTCTCTGCACTCTACCATTCTCTGTGGGGTCTGCCTGCAGACTGCCTTTCCTCATCTTTACAGGATGGCCGTAGCAGCTTCCAGAGTGATGTGCAGACACAGTGAAGACCACAGACAGAAGGGAGCCGTTCCTTCTTTGGTCTCTCTCAGCAAGGAAAACTTTTCCAGAAGCTTCCCAGCAAACACTGCCTCACATCCCACTAGCCCAGATTGGATCACAAGCCCATTTCAAAACCAATCATTGTCAAGGGAACAAGATTACATGTTTGGCTCGGAATAAGAATTTATACACAGAGGGAAGGAACTACAATGAATCATCACTTAAAACACTTGGGAGCCTACTGGTCCAGGCAAAAGACGCTGGAAACTTAAACTAAGATAATGGTGGCAAAGAATGGAGAGATGAGAACAGATTCATGATTTATTTAGGAAGTTATGTTGGTACAATCTGATGGTGGATTGAAGGTGGAGGAGGAGGAAAGGGGGAAAAGGACACCCTCTTCTATAATTCCAGCTTGGATGAATGGGGGGAAGGAAGTGCCATTAACTGAGGTAAGGTACCCACGAGGAGAGCAGAGGAGGGTTTGGGGAAAAGGTGGTTTGGGGCATATTCAACTGGAAGTGCCTGTGGGCTTCAGAATAAAGGTGCTGGGCAGGGAGCGGAATTTAGGACTCAAACCGTTATCCCACACAGGTGGTCCATACTCAGCCATGGTTCTCAAATGGGCTTTGGTCTCTACAGACATTTTTGAACCAATATTTAATCACTGAGAGATTCCAAATAGGATTATATATTTCTGGTTTCTCTGGAAAATCTGGCAACACTGGACCTAAATTGCTGCCTGTCAATAGTCAGTGGAGGCCAGTAGCAGCCATTCTCTTTAGCTAGAATAAGAGGTTCTCTGGCCTGCCACACTCACCCACTATCTCTCTGCCTTTACCTGCTTGGCCCTGAAGCCATTTCCAACTAATACCCGGGAAAGAGGCCTGAGCTGCAGAAACACATCTGGTAGTCACTGGTATTTAGATGGTGGTCAAAGACCTCACTGCGGATGCCGTCACCCAAAGAGAAAGTGGAATGAAATAGGTCAAGGAGGTAATCCTGAAGCCATCAGTGTTTTAGAAGTGGAGGAAGAGAAATTCACGCTGGAGAGAAAAACAAAGAAACTGGAGCGGAGCGAGTGAGCGCGAAGTCTCAAGAGCTAAGAGAGGAGAGCTAAAGTTGGAGGGAGGGCTCTCCTGTGCCACATTCAACAGGACATCCAGGGAAGAAGGATCCTAAGGAGATGGGACATTGGGGAAGTAAGTCGTGGGCGGCCCAGGAGCCTAGCTGTGTGGCACAGTGAGGGAAGAGGCAGACAGCATGATGTGCATGGGCTGCTCAGGTGAGAAAGGAGGAGTAAAGCCGGATGAAACTAGAGAGGCCATGGGGTCAAGGCACGGTCCCTTGGCAGGATCAGAGACACCTGGACATTGTAAAGCGAAAAAGAAGCCAGGAGTGAGATGAAGGCCAGAGAAATCTCACAGAGGGATGAACAACAGAACCAAGCCCAAAAGGAGGTAGTGGGGGCAGGGGAACAAAAGGGTGAGACATAGGTGGCTGGATTCACTGCAAAAATGAGAGGCCTCCAAGGCTAGTGGACTGGAGGTGATGATAAATCTGGAAGCAGATGGGTGTGTTCAAAAACTTGAGAGCTGCGGTGACTTGTGGTACCCCAGCCTGGAATCTGCTTGAGATCCTCTCCCTCTGCTCCTCCCCACCCCCAGACCTGTTTGTGCATTCTCTCTCTCTCTCTCTCTCAAATAAATAAATTAAATTAATCTTTAAAAAAAAAAAAAGAAAATTGAGAGCTAAGTCATCACCGAGCCTGGCGCTGGCGGGGGGTAGGGGGCTGCGTAGCAGTAGGGGGGAACCATGGGTTCAGGGACACACCAGCCCAGGACCACCAGCCCAGGACCCCCAACCAGAGCCGGAACCTGAGAAGGTGCTAGACCTGAGCCAACTGCCACCTGAGCTGCTCCTGGTGGTGCTGAGCCACGTGCCCCCATGCACTGCTGCCAGATACGCGGGGGCTGGCATGCCCCCTGGTGGACAGCCAGGCCCCGTGGCCACTCATGCTGGCCCAGGACCACCGCGCTCTGTTGCTGCTCAACCACAGCGGCCTCTACTTCTGTGAGAAAGCGCAGATGGATCGATGCAACCTCAGGTGTAACCCCTGTGGCCAAGAAGGCCTCCAGAAATGGATGGTGCAACATGCTGGGGATGGCTGGGTGGTGGAAGTGAACAAGTCAAGAGGGGCTAGAGCTCCCTTGCAGAGCTGCTTTGTGTCTTCCTTCAGCGGATGTGGCAAGAAGCAGGTCTTAGACCTGGAGGAGCAGGGTGTGTGGCCAGAACTGTTAGATGGTGGCAAGATTGAGATTTGTCAACCAGACGGTCCTGAGTAAATTCTCTGCTAGGCCTGATCCCGACCAGCAGTGGAACAATGATGTCTGCTTTCAGGTCACTCACATGTTCTCCATCAAGATGGGCCGGCCACTTTGAGTCTTTCGAACAGTGGGGCCAGGACATGCAGCTCTGGGCTGGTCGCTATGGAGCCCGTGTGATCAACTGCAGGGTGATCATGCCAGCCTGTGTGTCTTACTCAAGGGCTGTCCTCACCAAACAACCTAACTGGGACCTTCCAGCACCTGGGATCATTGGCCAGGACTTCTCATTAACCAAGGACATGTACTTCCCTGACATCCTGGGTACTCCAGAGTCCATTCAAGCGTTCTTCTGGGCACCTTCTTCAGCTTCTGGAAACTACTACAAGAAAGTTCTTCCATCAGATCTACCTACTGCTGTTGAAGGGCAGTCCTTCCCCTGTTGGGGGTGTGGAGAGGCAACAGGTGAGCACAGAGGAATGCTGGTCCTGGAGAGGGCTCTTTGCCCTCCCCCACTGAGGCCCTCTGATTCAGCCTCAGTCCCCTCTGGCCTTGTCTCCTCGTGTGTCTGCTTCAGGGGCTTCATTGGTCCCTTGAGGGAAGACCTCTCACCTCTGAAGCAGAACCTCATCCTTAGAGCTGGGACAAACTGGGTGACAAACTTAACCTCCTGGAGCTTCAAGACTGGGACCAGGTCTCGTGGCTCAAAGTCAACTCGCTCAAAAAATGTTTAGAGATCCTCAAGAACTGTAATCATGTGGTGTACAAAACTATTTTTTATTTTGAAATTTTTCACAAACATTGAGAGAATAAAATACATCAGCAACAACTATCTGCCAACCACATGTAATAAATTTATTATTTTGCCAGAAAGAAAGAAAGAAAAAAAGAAAGAAAGAAAGAGAAAGAAAGAAAGAAAGAAAGAAAAAAAGAAATCTGAGAGCTACTAATTGACCTGGCACAAGGGAGGACTCAGTAACCCTTCAACGAGATGCTCCAAGGTGCCAATCCTTTTCCATTTGGTATGAAGGATGGGATAGGGTGGGAAGAGTGGAGAGGCCTATCTCCCCAGCAGCAATGGTAGAGGACAGAGCCAGTTTTTAAGTCCTGGGAAGCAGAGTTCCTACCAGCAGAGAGAAAGCAGCACACACTGATAATCATTCTCCTAGGGGAAGACAGAGGCACCAGCTCTAAGGACAGAGGGGAAGGATCACAGCGACATCCACAGCCTCTGGGCCCTCTCTGCTGTGCACCCTGGTTTGGAGGAACGTTTGCCCTCTCCTCTATGCTTAACTCATCACAGAAGTGCCTGACATAAAGAAGAGGGCAGTCAATGTAACTCGACTCACGCAGGGGTGTCGACCGACTCTAACACCGATACCTCTGAAGCAAATGAGCACAAGGTTCTGTGTGTCGGACGTTACAGGAGGCCTTAGCGCTACCCTTACTCAAGGCCCTCAGGCTTCCTTCCAGGAGGTGTCTGCCAAAACAATTTTGGTAATGAGAAAGCATTTTGTGGTATTTTTCTGAGGAAATGTCCTATCCTGGGGAGTCAGAGAGATTCCAAGGCAATGGATTCCGAGGACAGCCCACTGTTGAGATCAAGGTTGTCACTGTGACCAACAACACCCTTCCTGGTTTGGGGTTGCAGTGTCTACAGGGCTGCCTGAGGCCCCAGAGTTGGGGCTGGGTCTTGGTGGCCCACGTTCCATTTCCCACAGTGGGAGCTCTGAGGAGCAGGGATAGTTTGCCACAACTCACCCTTGCCATCCAATTCAGTGACTTTTACCCTAAATTGTGGGTTAACAGGGCCAGAGGTGAGGGGTGACACCTAGTAGCATCAGTGAGCAATCCCCAGCACTCGAGCAGGCAACGGCCTTCCCTCTTCCTTTCCTCACCACATTTTAATAAAATTTCCCAAGCATAATTATTTCAATGTCTGTCTTCTGTGTCTTATTTATTTTATGGTGGAGTTGCTATGAGGCAGAAACAAACAAACAGAAAGCACTTTTAAAAAATGCAGGAGAAATATGCCCGCTCAGGTCACTAACTTGACATTAGGCATCCCCAGAAGAACTAAGATTTAACCGACATAAAAATCTCATGTCTTAAAAGCTCTCTCTGATCTTAAAAATACTATTCTGGTTACAGCCCTTCCACTGGAAAAAATCAGTATTCTGTAATTCCTTCTACAAACTGGGGGCATTAAAATAGAACCAGGGTTGCAAGAGGGAGGCATGGCAGCGTCATTTCGCCGGTTTTGAATGAAGTACTTCAACCCACCGTGCATTTCCCCAGAGGGGACGGAGAATATCTTTCAAGAACATGCTAAACACCCATCTGTCAGAAACAATTTTTGGGTACTGAGGTGTAGAGATGGAGAAGAGAACACACCATCCCTTGGGGCTCGTGCCTGTGCAGAACAGTTCTGCCTCTGTCTGATGCCTGTCCTCATTATCTTTGATCATGCCCCTGCTCGACAGGCATGGTGCCACCCACCTGCTAGGCTGGGGACACAACAGTCCAGGTCCTCAAGAAGCTCCCCTTGTCCTGGCAGAGCCAGACACCCAGACAATTACATGACAATAGCCCACTGTGAGAAGAACATTGGTGAGAACCCAAACCGAACACAACCATTAAATTACAGATTAGTGGGAAGAGGGCACCACTGAGAGCTGAACTCCTGTACCTCCAGGGCCCTGGGGGCTGGTTTCTCATGGAACACAAGAACCCCCTGGGGCAGGTGACCTTAGCTCCATATTCTTAGTGACACCCAAGGTCACCAGGAGAGTGAGGGGCACAGCTGGGATTTGAACTCCGGTTGCTCCAATTTCATGCTCCTTTTATATTGAGCAACACCTCTCGTACCATTCTTTAATTAGAGCCTTTCCTGACTCCCTGAACTGAATGTTACTTATTTGTACCTCTCTCTAGGCAACTGTCTTGGCCTGGAAGCACTGTCATTCATGTACTTGTCCATTTTACAGGACTGTAACCTTCAAAAGCAGGAATGGCATTTCTTTACGTGTTTTGTGTGTGTATAATTTTTAAGATAAGGTGTGCCTCTCTGATGAGCTGATATGAGGCAGACACCTAAACAAAATGAGAGCAATCCTTGAGGATGATGGGGGACAGGAGACTGGGATGGGGGATATTCCAGGCAGAGGGCACAGCAAAGGCAAAGGCTCTCCATCAAGGGGTGAGTTTGAGAAATAAAACCTCCATCTTACCCCACCTCCGCCGCTTTGTCCCCTGCCTCTGCTTTATTTTTCTTCAAGGCACTTTTCACTATTTGATGCTCCATTTATGGACTTATTTGCTTACCATTCATCCCTCATCTACACTCTGAGCTTTGTGAGGACATGGACTTTGTTTTCACTGATCCTCAGAGCCTGGAAGAGATCTGCACACAGAGGAAACTCCATATATATTTGTTCAGAAACATATGAATAAATGTATAAAGCATTATGTATTTTTTTAAGTTGCACTTTTATTAAGTACTTATCATGTACAATCACTGAACTAAGCACTTTATATACATTACTACATTTACTTTTCACCCAAACCCCATCACAGTGGGTATTTTTATCCTCATTTTACAGGTGGTGCAAGTGAGATTAGGAAACTTGCTTCCGATGACTCAACCAGTAAGTGGTAGAGCTGGGATGTAAGCCTAGGTCTGAGCCAAAAGCCTGTAACTTTCCAAGAATATACAATGGGGGAAAGATAATCTCTTTAATAAATGGTGTTGGAAAAAAACTGGACAGCTACATACAAAAGAAAGTGGACCAACTTCTTCCATCATGCACAAAAATAAACTCAAAATGGATTATAAACATATACATGAGACCTGAAACGATGAAACTCCTAAAAGAAAACATAAGCACTAATCTCTTTGACATCAGCCTTAGCAACATATTTAGGGATGTGTCTCCTCAGGCAAGGAAAACAAAAGCAAAAATAAACTATTGGGACTACAGCAAAATAAAAAGGTGTTGCACAATGAAGCAAACCATCAACAAAATGAAAAGACAACCTAACAAATGGAAGAAGGTATTTGCAGATGACATATCCAAAAAGAGTTAGTATCCAAAATATATAAAGAACCTCAACTCAGCACCAAAAAAACAAATAATCTGATTTAAAAATAGGCAGGGGACCTGAATAGACACTTTTTCAAAGAAGACATACAAATGGTCAACAGATAAATGAAAAGACGCTTAACATCACTCATCATCAGGGAAATGCAAATCAAAACCACAATGAGCTATCACCTTGCACCTGTCAGAACGGCTAGTATCAAAAAGACAAAAAGTAACAGGTGTTGGTAAGGATGTGGAGGAAAGGGAACCCTTGTGCACTGTTGGTGGGTATGCAAACTGATGCAACACTGTGGAAAACAGTTTGGAGGTTCCCCCCAAAATTAAAAATGTCATACGATTCAGTAATTCCACTACTGGGTATCTACCCAAAGAAAATGAAAATAGTAATTCAAAAAGATGTATGTACTCCTATGCTTATTTTAGTATTATTTACAGTAGCCAAGATATGGAAACCACCCAGGAGTCCAACAAGAGACAAAAGTTATGGTGTATGTGTATTTATATATGTATATGTGTATACACAAGTGTGCATGCACGGGCACATGCACAGTGGAATTATCATTCAGCCATAAAAAAGGAATGAGATCTGGGCGCCTGTATGGCTCAGTTGGTTAAGCGACTGCCTTCGCTCAGGTCATGATCCTGGAGTCCCTGGATTGAGTCCCGCATCGGGCTCCCTGCTCGGCAGGGAGTCTGCTTTGCCCTCTGACCCTATCCCCTCTCATGTGTACTCTCTCATTCTCTCTCTCTCAAATAAATAAATAAAATCTTTAAAAAAAAAAAAAAAGAATGAGATCTTGTCATTTGTGACAACATGGATGAACCTACAGGTATGATGCCCAGGGAAATAAGTCAGACAGAGAAAAACAAATACCAGATGATTTCACTTATATGTGGAATCTAAAAAACACAACAAATGAATACACAAACAAACAAAAAACAGAAACAGACTTAGAAATACAGAGAAGCAACTGGTGGTTGCCAGAGGGGAGGGATGAGGGAGATGGGTGAAACAGGTGAAGGGGATTAAGAAGTACAAACTTCCATTTATAAAATAAATAAGTCACAGAGATGAAAAGTACAGCAGAGGGAATACAGTCAGTAACATTGTAATAATGATGTAGGTGACAAATGGTAACTATATGTATTATGGTAAGCATTATGTAATGTACAGACTTGTTGAATAACTCTATTGTGTACCTGCAACTAATGTAACATTGTATGTCAACTATACTTATATAATAAAAAATTTTTTAAAAAGAATAGTATCATACTCTTCTTTTTACATCTTTTTTCCTTTAACAATGTATCATCAGCATATTCTTTTTTTTTATTAACATATAATGTATTATTTGTTTGAGGGGTACAGGTCTGTGATTCATCAGTCTTACACAATACACAGTGCTCACCACAACACATACCCTCCCCAATGTCCATCACCCAGCCACCCTGTCCCCCCACCCCCCTCTACTCCAGCAACCCTCAGTTTGTTTCCTGAGATTAAAAGTCTCTTATGGTCTCCCTCTCTGGTTTCGTCTTGTTTCATTTTTCCCTCCCTTCCCCTATGATCCTCTGTCTTATTTCTCAAATTCCTCATATCAGTGAGATCATATGATAATTGTCTTTCTCTGATGACTTATTTCGCTTAGCATAATACCTTCTAGTTCCATGCACATATTTGCAAATGGCAAGATTTCAATTTTTTGATGGCTGCATAATATTCCATTGTATATATATACCACATCTTCTTTATCCATTCATCTGTTGATGGACATCTAGGCTCTTTCCATAGTTTGGCTATTGTGGACATTGCTGCTATAAACATTGGGGTGCACATGCCCCTTCGGATCACTACATTCATCAGCATATTCTTTTTTTTTTTTTTTTAAGATTTTATTTATTTACTTGACAGAAAGAGAGACAGCGAGAGCAGGAACACAAGCAGGGGGAGTGGGAGAGGGAGAAGCAGGCCTGCGGAGCGGGGAACCCGATGCAGGGCTTGATCCTAGACCCTGGGATCATGACCTGAGCCGAAGGCAGACACTTAACGACTGAGCCACCCAGGCGCCCCTCACAGCATATTCTTATATGATTAAATATTCTCTTATACCATTTGGAAAAAAAAAAAAAAAAAAGCCCATACCTTTTAACCAAAACACTCTAATCTGGGAGTGCCTGGCTGGCTCAGTCAGTGCAGCACATGACTCCTGATATGGGGGTTGCGAGTTCGAGCCCCATGATGTGTGTTTGGATTACTTACAAATAAAATCTTTAAAACAAACAAAACATTATTCTAATCTTGCTAAGCCTACAGTGGCCATGGGAGGCCCTCAACAATTAACGGGTGGATTAAATTAAATATATTCAGTGCAGAGAAGGGGCAAGCTCCAAGACAATATAATGTGGAATCTGGAGAGCAGGTTAGAAGATGCTCATCCTGGTATGGAAGCTAAAAAGAACTGACCTAAAAGATATGAGGTTAGTTGAATGTGCACACTTTCTCCCAGAAATTTGCCCACATAAGAAGTGATGTCAAGCGTGTGGCTCACATGACAAGGGCACTTCCTAATGCCACTGAGGCTACCTGACTCCAGAGGAAGACACGGATTTCAACTCAGCTAATGGCAGGCAAGTTCTGACCTCTGGACATTGTCAGGTCTGTGAGGAGGAGGAGGAGTTGTTTTTGGCAGCTCAAAAGGAATGCTGAAGAGAGGGAACGGGATAAGGAGACCCTGTCCGAGTTGGCTAGAGGCACTTCCCGTGGTGGGCTGGAGAATTCTACTCTGTTGAAAGGTAAATGCCAAAGACAAAACTCAAGAGGTCTTCATCCAGAAGAGGTTAGGAGAAACATCCCACAAAGACTTATTAACCACTTTGCTTTGATTTCATGCTGGCTAGGACAAATCCAGATCCTAGATGCTGAGAAGGTGACTCCCAGAATCATCATCACAGGATGTTTTCATAGGATTCTCTACCCTCCTGGCTGCATGGCTAAGTCAGCACTCAGGTGAGGAGCTGGCTCAGCTGCTAGGAGGTGAGCTCTGAGCCTGCTCAGTCCCAGATAAAATGGTTAAGACGGCTCCTGAGACAGGAAGTGTGGGAGGGAGCCTCTAGGCTCAGATGCTGCCGAGTAGCAGCGCACCCCACTCTGCCTTCTCTGCCTCTCTCCAACGGGGACTCCTCTGTCTCACAGGCTGTTCCGGCACTCAGGTGAGAGACTGGCTCTATGAACACATTCACCGATCTGAGAGTTTCTGTTATCACTAAGTAACACATCAGTCACCACAGGGAAATGAACGCTTTTCCCCACTTCTCTCATTCTTACTGAAAAGTTTTTTTTTTTCCTTTTCTTCTCCCATAAGCACAGCTTGGGTTTTCCAACATCAAACTACCTTTCCCTACTCACAAACAGTAAGTACAGACTGAAACTAAAAGCATTTGAGCCTTCGTGTCCGTATTCTGGTCCCTTCTCTGAGATCACAAAGGAGACCTCGGGCCTCACTGTGGTTTGCTGACTTCCGAGTACCCTCACAGGTAACATCTCGTGGGACTCTCCCAACGATGCCTAAAGGTAGGCTGGAAAGTGGTTACTCCTCATTTTAAAGAGGAGGCTACAAAAATAAAGATTAATTAATAATAACAAATAAAGAAGAGGCCACAGACTCCAGGAGGCTACGTAAGTGACTCGAGGTGCAGGGTCCCAGTGCTAGGGAAGGGGGAGCTGGACTCGAACCCGGGCCTGTCGACCTCATGCCTGGAGCCCTTTCCCTAAACTGCACGACCACGGGTGCCACGAGCCACCCTGGCCCTCTTGACACTTAACCCTCTAGACACTAAAAGAGCCAGTATGTGAAGTCAACACCAGAGTATTCACAAGCGAGGGTTTAAATGCTGGCTCTCCTCAATTACTTGTACAGGTGACTTAACTTCAACTTTCTCAGTCATAACATAGGCAGGTTAGAAAAATATACATGGCACAACAATGAGGGCTTTAGAAATTCATAATTAGCAATGTTTTAAAATAGCTGACATTCATAGCAACTGGCCATGCTCCAGGCACATTCTCACAGAAGGCAACACGAGTCGGGCATCTCGAGCTGAGCATCTCACCCCCAGACTCAGAGTGAGGAACTTGGCTTTGTTAGCTTTTTCAGAATGGAGCAGGCTCAAGGCACGTCTGCCCTCCGAGCCTCCCACCACTACCCACCATCCACACTGCTGCTCGAAATGGCCACAGCAGGCCTTCTAACTGCCCAGCTGTGTGAGTTATTCATCCTTCCAGACCCTCAGCCTTTCGACTACTCTAATTGCAAACACATTTCCTCACACCATGCTTCAGATCAGGCAAACAGGAGACAGAGAAAACACTTAAGAGCCCTCAACATCAAGGGGCATCAAGGTGCTGGGAGCGTGACCCCTTCTGGCTCAGGTGCTGAGAAGTAAGTGCCCCTGCCTAGCTCCTCCCTCCCCCCAAACCAGCAGCAGCTACCCACACCTAACTGGAGCTGCAAGCACAATGTGGGCTCTGAGGCTCCCGGCTTCTTTTAGGCAACTTCCACCTCGCCCGGCACTTTGGCCTACCAAGGCACCAAGGATAGGCTGCCCTCCTCCTTCCTCTGAAGCATTTTAAGATAAAATGCATTTCATCAGTCTAGCACACTACCCCTCAGATTCTTCCTCTGAGCCATTTCAACCTGCCACGGTTGCTGCCAGTGATGCAAGGAGCCCCCTAAGAGAGGCCTCACACACTGGCCAAAGGGGACTGCTCCAGAAACACGTATTTCCAAGGACTGCTTCCTTGGCTCAGAAAAAGGCACCGCTCTGTCTCTCATGACAGGAATATCTGTCTCTCATGACAGGAAGTGAGTCATCCCTGATTCTTTTTCTTTTCTTCCTCGACCCCTACACCCACCCCAGGTCTACCTCCCAAGTACATCTCAAATCTGTCTACCTCTTTCCATCTCCACTGCCTCTTCTCTGAGCTACTGTCGAGCTACTGTCAACACTCCCCTAGGCTCCTGAGAAGCCTCCTAACGGGTCTACCCACTTCCCCTCTCGAATTCTGGCACAATGCTGGTTACCCTCCAGATCCATTCTCCTCTTCCTGGGGAGCTGGAATGTGGCAATCCATTCAAAGACTTCATTTTCCAGACACCCCGACCCTGCAGCTAGGTTGGCCATGTGACCATTTATTTACCAGCAAAATGTGAATGGAAACGATGTATACACATTTTGTATCATTTGTTGTATCATTTGTACACAAATTTGTATCATTGTTGCAACATGGCAGCCCAGGATTTCCTCTCTTACTCCCTTTCTATGGGCTAGAACGTGGATAGGGAGCTGAGGCAGCTGGGACCTTCTTACAGATGAACGCAGCAACGCAAGGGAAGATGAACAGGAGAGAAGGACCCTCAGTGCCAGAATGATCTGGTGGAGTAGAGCCACCTCCCAGTGCTGGATCACTGTGGCCAGTGTGATGAGAAGAGACTGGGGCAGCAGCAAGACTAGAAGTGGACAGACCAGTGTCACGGCTACTGTAGAATAAGGACTGGAACACAGACGGCTTTGACAAAGGTGGTAGAGAGCAATGGAGATGCCGGGATGCTGGATGTATTGTGAAGACACGATTAACTGAATTTCCTGGTAATTGGGGTATGAGAGAGAGGGAGAATCAAGGAGGGCACCCAGGTTTCTGGCCTGAGCCCCTGGAAGGATGATATGGCTGTGAACGGACACAGAAAAAAACTGAAGGTGGAGACTATGTGGGGGGGCATGAGCAGGAATTAAATTTTGGACATGCCTAAGAGCAGAGATTACCAGAGCCTGAATTTAGAGTCAAGACTACCTGGATTTGAATCCTGACTGACACTTAACTTTGTGACCTTGATGGAGTTACTTAAATCCTCTGTGCTTTGGCGTTCTCATCTATAAAATGAGGATGGGTAATGGCCCCCGGCTCAGAGAGTGCAGGTAAGGAGGAAATGCGTGCTTTCCAGACTTTGTGTGTGCTGTTTGATTCTTCGAAAAGGCTCAGAACTTTGGAGATCAGGAAGAAATCTTCCCTCATCTCTATGCCTGCTTATCCCATCTCAAATAACACTAAGCCCCCAAGATTTTGAAAGTAGAGATGTGGCTGTCTGCTCTGGTTTGGGGACAGCTGTGAGGAAGCTTTCAAAGCAGCTGGTAGAGGCATATAACTAGAACATTTTCTTCACCTCAGTTTCCTGGCGAAACAAGGCCTGCAGTTAGAAGGGAAAGGTTTTAATTACAAGGCCACCTGTCCAGCCATCTGAAGCCAACCCCAGCCTCTGGCTGGTTCCCTGTGGGCAATGGGGCATTTAGGGGAACTGTGCTCAGAGTCCCTAATGTCTTTCACATTTCCTAGTGCAGTATAATGATGGCGAAAATTAACAGATCTCAAAAACAGGCCCCATTATTGCTTCCCTCCCCCATTTGTTATTAAGGATGGAGAGAGAGATGGAGGGTTTGGGAGAACCTGAGTTCCATCCTTTCCTTTCATGTGTTCAGGATGAGGTGGCCTTAAAATCAAATTATCTTGTGCTCTCCAAAGCAAACTGCACCCCTCTAATTCCCCCTCTGAACGGAGATAAGTGGTTTTCTAAGTTATTAATTGCCCACAGACATTTTTAGACTGACATGTATATGAAAGGTGAGCTGGCTATATTCAAGGCTTTAAAATAAAAATAAAAATTAATGGAAATTTCTAATTCAACACAAAAAAAGAAAAAGAAAATAAGGAAAAGGAAAGAAGAAAAAAAAAGTAAAGGTAATGAACCATTTTTAGAGTGCCATTATTTAGATCACAAATGAACATACAAAAATTTCAATGTTTTCCAACTTTAGCTTTTTTTTTAAGTGCCAGGAAAATTAAATTGTAGATGGTCGTAGAGAAGGTTCATTGGTCCTTAAAATGGTTTCTGTTTCTTCCTGGGCCCATAGCTAGGTTACATTCCCCAACCTCCCAGATGTGGCCACGTGACTGAGTTCTGGCCAGTGAAATATGGGGAGCAGTGATGGGTGCCATTTCAGGCCAGGTCCATGACAACCTCCCACGTGTAATTTGCCATGTTCTTTCCCTTTCTGTGTGATCTGGGCAGCTACATGAGGGGGAGGGTGGAGTCGCAACATGGAAGAAACCTGGGAGCCCCAAGCACTGCTTAGAGGAGAACCACCCACTGAGCAGGAAGAGCAGGTGAGAAATAAATTTGGATAGCAAGCCACTGAAATGTTGATGTTTATCTGTTATCAGCAACCAGTGTTCCACTAACTAATAAACAGCTCCTTTCTTACCCATCCCCTTCCAGACAGACTCACTGTGGCATTTGCAAATACTAAGACTTCATAAGACCAGGTCCCAAAGGTTGTGAGTAAAGTCTATCAACAGATTAATCACAATCAACACAGAATACCTGTGTTGACCCTCTTACTCTCAACCTCCAGACTTCTTTAGCTAAAAAGCAATGTCTTCATTAGGAATGTGTTATTCCATAAAACCCCAGACACCCGGAACATGTTGTCATTTTTTTAAAGGAAGAAATTATATTTAGCAAGAGAGGAGATCCTAAATAAACAACAATTAGAAATTAAATAATCCATCAGGTTGCCATAGTAATGGAAAGAGCATCCTCTCTACTATGAGCTGTGAGCTCTCTGAGGGCAAGGACCGGGTCCATCTTGCTCACCAATGCATCTCAGTTGGCCTAGCACACAAGGGCTATCCAACAAATATTTGCCCAGAGGATGAGAAGATGAAAGGATGAACTTGCCTCTGCTCACGTCCTTCCTCATCTCCATACAACGCCCCCCCCCGCCCAATCTCTATAAACCAAGGACACATTTGATGCCGCACCAAGCCGAGGACCATTGCACGTATTAGTCCCTCTGCCTGCAGTGCTCTGCCCTCCTCACCCTCGCCTTCACTGTGTCCTTTGCCTGGTCACTCCTATCCCTTTCTCAGATCTCAGCACAAGCATCCCTCCCATGTCTCTCTGCGCACCTCCTCTTCTATGTGAATGGACATTTACGCGCATGGTCATTTCCATAGCACTTGTCTGTATATGAAGCTACCCCGCTTATGTGAGCATGTATTAATGACCTCTCTCCTCACAATCCCACCAGGGAGCTTAAAGATCTCGTGCACAGACCTCTCCCCGTGCCCCCAGCGAGAGCGTACGGCCCTCAGAACGTCCCCCGTCATCAGGCTGAATGAATAAATGACTGTGTCAGGTATCATCATTCCAATTTATTTAGTTGATTTTATCCAGTCAGCCCAACCACTAGGTTGATTCTTTTCTCCTTCTATTTTTACATCATGTATAAAGAGATACCTATTAGTATCAGTGAGGTAAAAAAAAAAACATGAATGAGACACTAATAATACAGAATCAAAAAAAGTAATCTACCTTTATTCTCTTGCCTAATAAATGTGTATTTAGTGTCTCCTCTGTGCAAGGCATATTTCAGCTACTGTTGAAGAGTTCCCTCTCCTCAGTTTACAGTTTTTCTCCAGGCTTCCTTGTATCCATGGTCCTTGCCCTGAGTAGTCTGCTGGACTAGTCTGTATCCCTTGCCGCACAGAAGGAATGAGAAAGCAGGGAGAAAACTTTAATCCAGGGCTGGGGGACTTCACATTTCTCTCAATCACACCAGGCCCCAACACAGCAGGCTGGATGCTTCTGCCCAATTCTCCATCTTCCAGTGGGGCTGCTGCTATGTTCCTACTAAGGCAGCTTGGTCTAACCTTGTTGCGCTTACACTCGCAAGAACTGCCTGAGTTCACATTCAACGAGTTCTCTCTTTTCATAAGTCAGGTGTTATCATTTCCATTTTAAGATGACAAACTGAGACTTCCCAGGGTCACATAGTCAGGACTCAAAACTTAGCTCTCCCTGACTCCAGACTCAAGGCTTTTTCAACAAGCCTACCCTAACCCCACTTCTTTCCATGTGTGGCTGGTGTTAATCAGAAGACTTTCTTCCCCAGGCTGGAGTGACTTCCCACCATTTGTCAAAGACATGCCCCCCACCCCACTCTGCCTTGGTGAACACATGACACTGTTAAAACCAATTCGGGGTTTAACCTGTAATCTGGGTGTCAGTTCGTGACTAATAGCTACCTTATAACTTTAATGGGTGCACCAGGTCTCCGAAAGGTGCAGACAAGCCACCAAGAAATCCACTCTGAGTCTGCACGCTGGAACCATCCCTAGATATCAACCAAACTACATGCAGTGGTCAGGCAAGGCCCTTGGTTTTATCAGGAACATTACAAAGATTTTTTTTAAACAATTGTTTTAAATGTTGCAAAAATGAAAACTACTATAAATACTTCTCTATGGAACTAATCAATTATTCTCCTACACCAAGATCTATTAATATGGCATTACAACCAAAGCCTGAAATACTGCTTTGTTGTAAGTGGAAAACATTCTAGAAGCAAGGATTTAAGTGTTGGACAAATAACATTTACTCCAGATTCTAGCCTTAATCACCTTTAATTTACGTTAAATATGGCATTTTAAATGCCATAGTTTTCTTCTACAAAGAGGACTTCCATTTAGAAGCCAGACTTTCTGACTTCTTAGACCCTTACTCTACTACTTACTAGCTGGTGACCGTCCACAGTCAGTCAAGCCACCAGAGTCTTCCTTTCTTGTCAGTTCCTACAGCTATCCCCTCTCTTACCCTCGTTCCTGGTTCTATGTTGCTTTACACAAATGCTTTTGTTTCTGGCTTTCTGTTCAGTGTACCACGACAATACCACAAATTCTTCCATCTCCTTCAATCTAGACCCCACTCACCCAGACTGACCCATCTCAGCTGACTAACAGAGTGTGCCCCACACGCACAGGAGTCTGAGGGAGCAAGAGTAATGTGACATTATGATGGGAATGGCCGAGGCACAGACCAACCCAAGTCCTGCCGCACACCAGCCACTGTCCCCACAAGGCCCCTGGGGAAAGGGGGTGCAGAGAGAATAAAGCTAGGCAGAGCAACACTTGGTTATTGGCTGGGGGCTGGCCTCAGGCTCCAAGCAGAACTCCAGCAAGACTGGCTGGGCTGTGAGCTCCCTACTAGTGCTAGTTAAGCCTGAGGGCCACCTTGAATATTCACTTCCGGGCCCAAATCTGAGCCTCCCACAAAAGCGAGCTACCACCCTAACACACAGAAGAAGAGAACAAGCAAGAAAAATGGGGTGGTGGACCCAATGCTCAGAATGGAGTAAATCTAGGCCACCTCCCCAGATCCTCTCCAAACAAGGGAGAGAAAGGGGCTGCACTCGAGGGAAAGAATGAGAATGACGAATGAATGAACTAAAGAATGAACGAATGAATGAGTGGACAGGCAGACAAAAGAACAAGACCACAACTGAAAAAAGGCCAACCAATGAGGCCTTCTCTCAGAGGGTACGGACCTCACTCCAAATGATCTCTCAGCACAAGACTCTCTTCCAAGAGGACTTCCATCCAGAAGGGTACATGGGGCAAGGATAGGTCCTGTCTTTTATTCCTCAAGTAGCAGAGTTAGGAGGACAGGAGAGAGAGGGGGTCCCTCGGAGGGAAGAGTGTTAAGACCCTCAGCGTTCTGGTCACATGAAGGGAGAGAGGAAGGCCCATCCAAGGTTATATGGGCCTTCTAGTGGCCTAAAAGCTCCATACACCTCCCCCTCACCCCCCCACACACATTCTTACACCTTGCTCTGGGTGTGGTGCCCGTAGAGTATCCACACTTCTTATGTCCACAGATGGGAGCCAACTGTGAAGGCTCAAAAGCTGAGAGGGACCTTAGACCCATTCTCCTCGAGGGCCATGTTGCATAATTGCCTGAGTTTCTAAACCTCAAGTTTTCACTATTGATTTGCCCCAAAGGCTACATGAACACAAAGAACCTGGAAGGAACTCAGCCATCTGCCTTCTGTCCTCCTTCTTCCACGACATATTCTTCAAGCAAAACCAAGGCACTCCATGGTGCTTGGGAGGAGACAGCAGGCATGATGGTAGGAGCCCAGGCTCTGGAGTCAGACCCCTGGGATTCAAACCCTGACTCTACTACTTACTAGCTGGTGACCGTCCACAAGTCAGTCAAGCCACCAGAGTCTTAGATTTCTCATCTGTAAAACAGGGGGAGCAATAGTAATAACCTCACAGATCACTGTGAAGATCAGAGGAGACCATTCGTGTAAAATGCTGAGCAGAGTGCTGGGCACACAGTGAGTGCACGGTAAATACTGGCTGCCATGACAATGAAGATGAGGTCACTCTATCACTACTACTACTAATTTTCATCATTATTACGATTACTCTGGCTTTACTCTATCTGTATGGCTCCCAGAGGCCAATGAAATCTCAGCCTCCCTGTCTTTTCTTTTTTTTTCTTTCTTTTTTTTCTTTTTTTTTCAGCCTCCCTGCTTCTTATTCCCTTTGCTTCTCCACAGGTGAGGACCCTAGTCTACCAAGGTGAATTCAAAGTCCTTCCTCACACTGAGAAAGACTCACACAGGGCTTTGGGGGCCAGGCTAAAAGACAGGGGTGCTGCTCACTTCAAAGACCACAGATTGTGAACAGGCTGATTTCCCTGACAGTTGTTCTCATGAAAGGACACAACCCCAGAGTTCCTGACCAGCCATTCAAACCGAAGGCCCAGCCCACTTCTTTCCCTCCCCATCCCCACTACATTTTATGAATTTCTTTGAAGGAAAAAAAAAAAAAAAAACAAAACCCACGGATTTGCTAAGCTTTCTTCTGGTTCATTTACTCGCACTCCTACCTCCAGTGAATACTCTGCTAGTTGTAACAGGGTTTAAGAAATGCTATAAGCAGAATTGGTAAAAATAGTAACAGAACAGAAATTTATACCTTAAACAAATCATTCCAACAGATGGGACTTAAAGTATTTATTATCCCTCTCTGGTCTGGGACTTTTCAAACACGGCATTTCCAGCCGGCCAGACTGGGAGCTATTTGATAGTACCTCTCTGACCAATTACATACTAATTAAAAGACCTTGGTGTGGGCTGGAGGTAGCAGCTTTGCATATGGACTTTAATTACTGGGCTCGAGTTTTGCCAAGAAAACACAAAGGGCTTTTCTGGCTGGATGCAGAGGCTTAGAATGAACATATGGCCTGCGTGGGAGGGGAGGGTTAAGAGTGTCATCCTACACAGGAAGTGGAGTATTTCCCCCCTGTAATCTCCTGAAAGTAACTATGTACTAGGGTTAGACAAAATCCTTGGTCAGCCCAGGGAACAAAGGGCAACCTGAGTGGGCAGTGAGCTGCCACCCTGGACACATCACATTCAATCCCAGGGCCATCTGTGGATTGGAATTCTTTCTTGCTCCCACCTCCGCCGGCTTTTCATTGTTGCATTTTTTGGATCAGAACCTCAGGTCTCTTCCTGGGGTTTCACTGAGTCTGGAATAGCCTGGTATTAATTTTTGGTTACTCAGAATGTATTCCCCCATCTCCTGGTTACACTGTCCCAAACTCCCCAGACCATAAGGCTCTGGCAGCAGGGAGCATGTGGCCCAGTCCTGACCAATCAGCACAATTTAACACCTCAGACCACAATGTTTGGTTCAAGGATGGACATTAGACCTAAACCGGTATAATCGGCATGATTTCTAGGATGTGTATGGACGTTCAGTTGGGTAGACATGTTCTCTACCCAGGTTTGGAACTGAAAGGTGATGACTTTGAAGCTGTGGCAGTCATCCTGCTGCCACAGGGAAGAAAAGATGTGAAAGTGGAGCCAATCGAGGGGAAGCAGAACTGACAAAAAGGAAGAGGGGAACTGGAACACTGTGACAGCATTTGAGATCCTGGATTAAGCCATTCCTGAATGCATCCACTCATGACTTCCCAGTGTTGTGAGCCAATAAATTACTTTTATGTTTAAGCTGCCTTTAGTTACACTTTCTATCAATTTAGAACTGAAATAATACTATCTAACAGACATAAGACCAGGGCACAGGAAGTGAAAACAACTGCCAACTGCTATAGGGATCCAGCCTGCAAAGAACACACTTGCTACAGACTCCATGGAGTGCCAGGGATCATGGCCCAGAATCAAAGAATTCTAGAGCTAGAAGAAACCTTGTGGACAAAGCATCCTGTTCAACCATCATTGCTGACTTTGTTTTTCTAAACAGGTATGCATCTGAAGGCTTAGGGAAGAAAGATGTCACATGGTAAACAAGAAACAAACTCTTCTTCCCATTGGTGTCTCAATGTCATGTATGTTGTTCAAGAAAACCTTTCTGAATGAACATTACATGCCCAGTCACCAATAACCATTCCTTCTGCATGGCAAATAGCTCTTGCAATAAATTCCTTAATGGATTACGTTCACTTCCCACAACAACCACAATCTCAATCTCTCTTTCCTTCCTCCCATCCTTCTTTCCTTCTCTCCTCCTTTGCTTGACTAGCCTCTCATTTCTTCCTCTTCCCCATTCTGCCCCTTTAGTGGCTCAACACCTTTTCTTTACTTGTCAATTCAAACCTACATTGCCTACAGGCACTTAATAACCAACACACTGTCTGCTTCTCCATCCTTGAACCTCTACCTCAAACTATGAGTTATCTACCAACCCTCACCCATCCTTCACCTTCCCCCACAAGTCCATCGACTACATTTAAAAACAGCTCCATATTTTTTACACCCTGCCCCCAGAACACATGCATACACACAAACTAAAACCAACTCTTCACTACCGAGTTATCAACATCTTTATGACTCTCAAGAGATGTTTCTTCCTAGGATCAGATCTCACAGCCACCGGAAATATTTTTCTATGGTTCAGGATGATACTGGAAAATAAGTCGAATAGTCTATTTGTTGTCAGCTCCTTACAGGACATAACCAGATATTTAAACTTCCTGAAACTAAGTTCCCCTATTTCTATGACAGATTAATGCCACTTGCCAGTGTGTAATGTTAGCCACGTCCTGGTAACACACAGATGGAAAGTTTCACGTAAGCCTTAAACAAGGTTATGACTCTCTGGAACCCAGAATACCACTGGCAGGCCTCAAGAATTACAATTATTATTTTTATATTCCTTTTAGAGTGTCTTAGGAACTTACAGGTCTTTAGAGAAAAAGCTGTGGGATTTTGGATGAGATTCACAAACACATGTGATCTGTAGCCCAAGTGAAACCTTTTATTAAAACTCTGGACTGGGAAGGTAGAAAGTTAATTCAGGATATAAAATAAACAGGTGATACCTTGAATTTATGCAGGCCCCCCTCTGCAAAAGTCTGCAACTGCTCACGTGTGTCATTTGATCATCAGTGTCTTCTTTCACTGGAAGTTTTCCTGAGGCAAGAAATACAAATCAAAAAGAATTTAAAGACATTTAGTATGGATACAAAGTCTAGGCTTTCATTCTTCTTAGCACTGTTAACGTAACTCTATTTAGATAATTTCCCTTCAAATCTTTCTTCTTAATCCAGCTTCAAAACTGTAATTCACTGTGGGGACTGGAAACCTTTGCCAGCCTGACTTGTTGAGCCTCCTGGGGGACAAAGCTGTGCACCATCTCACGTGCCCTCAAGGGCTTCCTTCCTCCTTTCTCTTCAGGCCAGTGTCCCACCCACCCTGGTTGCTACTCTACTACCAGAGGTACGGAGACTGGCTTCCAGAGAAGTCACCAAGGGGCCAACAGACTAAAAGGTAGGGTACTGAATTCTCACTGGAGTGAATTTTACCAATGGAAAACAGGTGTAAGAGCAGTGTGGGGAAAGGGCCAGACCCCCCTATTTCCTTCCCCCTCCAGCTATGCTGAGGTGTGATTCCTCTGTGCAAACTATCTGGAGAAACCCCATACACTGAGGGACCTGCTTGAGTCTTCATGGCTTATTTTGAAATGGTAGCCAACACACATACACAAATCAATGTACCCTTTTACTTTCTTACTTCACCCTCACCATCCTGGGATTTTACCTTCCTGATCAAGTATTAGTACCACAACTCTTCCTCAGACCCTGCTTTCTGGAGGGCCTGGCTAAGATGTTCGTTTTCTCTATTCCAGCATTTCTCAAGGTGTGATTTGCAGGCTACCTGCATCAGAATCTTCTGGGGTACCTGCCAGAAAGGCAGATTTCTGGCCCACCCTGGAAATTCAGACTGTCAGTCTGGGGTATGTACTAGCCATCTGCAATACTGAGCTGTCCAGGTGATTCTTCAACACTCTAAAATGTGATGACCACTGGTCCAAGTTTCTCCAGTGCCCCCCACCTCTGCACAGAGGATTTTATGGTCACTCAGGACAAAACTCGTGGGTTCTTTCCCTTTCTCCCACATTCTTGTTGACCTCTACTGATATCTGTCAATACGATGTCCCTTGTATCTGGATCTGTCTTCTCTTTCTCTCTCTCTTTTTTTTTTTTTTGGTTGAAGTATAGTTGACACACAGTGTTATGTTAGTTCCAGGTGTACAACATAGTGATTCTCGTGATTCAACACCTCTCTAAGTTATGCTATGCTCACTGCAAGTTAGCTACCATACGCTGTTACAGTACTAACAGCTCCTTCCCTATGCAGTACCTTTCATCTCTGTAACTTACTCATTCCGCAACTGACAGCCTGTACCTCCCACTCCATGTCACCCATTTTGCCCATCCCCCACCCACCTCCCCTCTGGCAAATACCAATTTGTTCTCTGCCCCTGTCCATGTTATCAAGATGTATGGAGAACAAAAACCATGGTCCTCGACAGCCTCTCTGGCCCAGGCAGAGTTCCATTTGGCAGAATTCTAGAGCTGGTTCCTTTATATTCTAGTTGCCCCTTTAAACCTCAGCTTTTTCCCTGTGCCCCAGGGCCAACAAACCTGCTCATGGTCCCTCAGTACTATCCCTTGCAGCCTGGGGGGTGGAGTTCCCCTTGTTACCATGTCTCCTTTCTCTTGCTGTTATTCTCTGTGTGGTCTGTCTTTTATTTTTCAGAAGCTGTTCAGTCAGCTCTCAGTTCTTCTTCAGGAGGAATTGCTCTATAAATAGGTGTAGATTTGGTGTATGCCTGGAGGAGGTGGGTTTAGAGTCTTCCTACGTCGCCATCTTGGACTGGAACTCTTCTGTTTTCTTACTCCATTTCCCCACCCCCCCACCCCCTGTTTGAGCTCATCTTCTTTCTCTTGGAATGTTCACTAAACTCTCCTCAACGTTCTCCCCACCTTCCTTCTTCCAAACGGGGATGAAAGTGGGAGATCAGGCTGCATATTTCATTGAGCATCTGGAATAGTCCAATACAAGAAGTGGACACTCAGATTCTGTCAGATATATTTGGCATCCCCGAGGTGGTGGATCTTCCCTGAGTCAGAATCACGCCTCTGCTGGGGTAGTGCTTCCTGCCTACGTGTGGCGTTTAATTCTTCCAACATGGCTACACTCACTTCACACATCACAACGCGTCCTGTGAAGACCACATGAGCCGGGGCCAATCCATTTCCACAGAATCCCATATCCAATGGGACACAATGTACACAGTGGGTGCTTTACCCAAGTCAGTGGCAGTGGGGCTAACAAGAATGCAAAATTCACTGCTTTTCTTTCTTTTTCTCCCTTTCAATCCTCCCATAACTCTCAATTACTCAATTTCCTCTCCTTACTTGGTAAACACTCCTACCACAGCTCAAGTACTCTCCTCTGCTCCCTTTGGCATGGGTTTGGCCAAAATCCATTTGACGGCACCTGTGTTCTATTTATTTCCTTCTTCACATGCCTATTCTTTCTGGCTTGAGAAACTGAAGCAAAAATGTCGTTATCATAAGGACACAAATCGTATTGCTTAACTGGTATAATTACAGCTAATATTTGTTGAGCATTTACCAGAACGAAGCCTCTTCCAGGCACTTCCTCATTTAGTCCTTTCAACAGTTCTAGTATGTAGGTACTATTTTTGACCCACCTTCCTAGGTGAGGAAACTGAGGCTTAGAGAGAGGCTTAGAGAGACTTAGAAAGTGCTGGTGCTTGCCTGATCACAAGATCTAGGCTCTTAACCTTTCTGGTACCTTCTTCCAGTACCACCTGATGATGCATGATGAGTTTCCCCAATGCAGCTACCTGGTATGAACTCCCCATGCTGAACAACTGTCCCCAAGTCCACAGTCAGGGTTGATGCAAGTTGACCCACCCTGACAGCAGGTTACCAGCTTCACAGTCCTGGTCCTCCATCAACCCTTTGATTTTTGCAGATCTAATTTTGCAGTTCCATTTCCCACATGGTTCTCCCACATCAAGCGGACATTTCATTTCTGAATAACAGTCTTTATGTTTGGCTTGCCTTATAAGCATTCTTGCCACATCAAGCCAAAAGCTCATTTCCCCCCAATATTTCTTCACAAACGTCATCCACTCCATCCCCCCTAAAACCCTGCATCATAGTCTTTCATCCCACCACCTGAACCACTACAGAAATGTGTCTCAGAGCCATCTTCGGTGACTCACAATCCCCACAACAGATTCTCTGTGGGCACTTGACAGTTTCTCCTTTGAAATCGCCTTCCAAAGACTAATTAGCCCTCAATCTCCCAGGGAACAATTCTCTCTTCTCTGTCACTCTGTGTGGACTCTCTATTTCCTTCTCTTGCATCTGTCTCTGTCCTTCTGAGCCTTTAAAACTGACCAAGATCTGGGCTGAGGGATGAGGTTAATTACTTGCCTTTAGCATGCCACTTGTTTAATGACGGCATGGGACTAGCCCTCATTTTTAACAGGCTGAGCCATCTCATGATGGCACTGTTCCCTTTCTTGGACCTTCAGGTGATGGCAACTGTCACCCACCCCAAACTTAATTTAACTTTTAATTTTAAGCTTGTCTTTCCAACTATCATGCTCTCCCCAAGCCATCTCACTCTCCCCCAATATGCACATCTGGAACCATTCACAAAGTGGTGGTTGAAATCTCCACTAATTCAAATGGAATGCTAGGGATGGAGGCCACTGGGAGGCCCTCAGCTTCCCCCAGGTCCCAGGCAAGTAGTTCTACTCTAAGAAATTCATGAGTCAACAAACATCCTAGAGCATGCCCACTAGGGGCTGAACCAGGGGCATTGGAGTAGCCCAGCTCTGTATGTGATGGCCCTAAGGCAGGCCAGGACATCACAGACAGGACTAAGGACTTAACAGTGGTCCCCCAATATTCATATGTTGAAACCCTATCCCAGTGTGACTTTATCTAGAGACAGGGTCTTTAGGAGGTAAGGAAGGTGAGGTGAGACCATAAAGGTGGGGCCCTAATCCAATAGGACTATGGCCTTATAAGAAGAGAAAGAGATCTCCCAGTCTCTTCTCTCCTCACCATGTGAGGACATGACCAGAAGGTGGTATCTACAAGTCAAGAAGAGAATGCCCACCACAATCCAGTCATGGGGCACGTTGATCTTGGTCTGCCCAGCCTTCAGAACTCTCAAAAATAGGGCGCCTGGGTGGCTCAGTTGGTTAAGCGACTGCCTTCGGCTCAGGTCATGATCCTGGAGTCCCGGGATCGAGTCCCGCATCAGGCTCCCTGCTCGGCAGGGAGCCTGCTTCTCCCTCTGACCCTCCCCCCTCTCATGTGCTCTCTCTCTCTCATTCTCTCTGTCTCAAATAAATAAATAAAATCTTTAAAAAAAAAAAAAAAGAACTCTCAAAAATAAATTTCTGTTGTTTAAGCCACCCAGCCTATGGTGTTGTGTGGCAGTGTTAACACAGACAACCAGCTCTTATGTCCATGTCCAGTTAATGTGGTTCAAGGGAAAACCAGGAATCCAGAGCCTTTGCTCTCCTCATCTGCCTAGGCATTCTGCCCAGAAAGGGTTCAGAAATCAGGGAGGGCAGCAAGAAAACCAGGGAAAAACACATTGAAAACAGATTCATTCATCCATCAAGGCACCAATAAGCATTTATGGAATGACTATTGTGTACAATTATAAATACTTTCAAACACAATATATTCACATTTGTTTATAAATACATGGAAGAAACATGTGGGAAGATACACATTAAATGGATAAGGGTCACCTTTGGGGTAGAGAATAGGAGTAGGGAAGGGAGAAAAGGGGTGAGGATGATGAAGAGGGGCTTTTAATGATATAAAATTGTTTTAATGTGTTCACCTATAAAATAGAAACACACACTTGCAAATATCTGCTGAATGAGGAAGAAAGGCAGTAGGCAAGGCACACTGGATCTGGCTTTCCTATTCAACAGGCAATCCTACTCCCCAGGCCTTTCTTTCTGGGACCTGGGAATGTAATCATTTTGAAGGCACCAACAGTTTGCCTGTCCTGTTAACAGCTATATCCCCAGCACCTAGCAAGTTGCCTGGCACAGAGTAAATGCTCATTCACTCACTGGCTGCTTGGATGCTTGAATGAATGCATGAATGAATGAATGGGGGAAGGGGGTCCAGAGTCTAATTGGAAAGTTCTGTGGGAACATCTATCCCAGGCCAGGAGATTTAGTTGAAGCCTAAGGAAATAAATCTGAGAGAGTTTCTGGAGAATTTTTATGACTCAGAAGTTGAGACAGTTCAAAGGACTCTGGGTGGCACATGCCTCAAGAGAAGGGCCAGAGGGACCAGAACTCTGGAACTAGGGTCTCGGGTTCCAGCACTTGCAAGGGACACTAATGTCCCCAGCAAAAGAGTATGCCTCCTCTGCTACCAGCGCCCACTAGATCCCACGTGGTCCTTGTAGAGACCCTGCCCTCCCCAAACAAGTCTGGAATAGAAATGACTTGTTGCAACACCATAATGAGACTGAGCATGAGAGGAAGGTTAAGAGCACAGTCTCTGGCCCCATCACTGTGCTCTGGTGTCCCCACCTGCGAAATGAGGATGTTCAGAGTACCTTCTTTATCTACACTCAGACCTAGGAAAGAGGAGGGGAGTTTAATGAAATGTGGATTGATTTGAAGATAGCCAAATAAAACCATGTGACTTCATCCATTTAGAATTCATCATTCTAACTCCTAGAAATCAGATGCATTAAGACCTACATTTGATGCATCATTGTGACGGTCTTCAGATGGGCCACCCTGGCTAGACTAAATGACAATGTCAGGGCAGAGCTATTTTGGAGCATACATATTCCTTCTACCAGCTAGTCAATCAACTCATCAATGCCTAACTAACCTTGTTTTATGTGTGTTTTTGTTCAAAGACCTTATTTAATACACATTGTTGAGTCCATTCACATTGAACCCATGGTTAGGGGCACTGTCAATGATGCCTGAAGGAAGCTGATCGGACATAGGTATCTTCTCCATAAGGCACATCACAGCCTTTGTGCACTTAGGAACACTAGACAGCCCTTCGGCACTATACCTGGGGGCCATTTCAAATAGTGAAATCACCAAAAAAAGCACAGAAAATGTGTCACAAGACAAACACCGAGAAGGCACTTGCTTACAGCCCAAGGGCTGAAACTAGAAGGCAGAGTGTCATTTTCATCCACCTCGGCTAGTAAAGTGCCCGTCCTGGGACTCACACGTGTGCCTCTCCGAGTGCGTCCACACATGACCACAAGAGCATCACCGATACTGATTTCCAGGTTACCAATAAATTTTAGCAAGTAAGCAAAATTCCAACTATAGAATCTGTGAATAATGAGGATCAACGGTATTTTGCAACCTTTCTCCTTTGCAAACCCTTAAAGAAAGTTTCTTTTCGCTCCAGGCATGAATTTTGTGGGTTTGAATCTGCCCTCATCTACCTCCCTTACTCTCCTGCTTCGTCCTCATCTTCAGGCCTTAGGAACCAAGCTGGATGCTGGATGCCCTCTGCTTTCTGCCCTGAGGACGTCAGATAAAAGATGGGATCTGTGGCTGTGTGTGGTCAAGGCAAGAGCCGATGGAACCTGGGGGAAGGTGCGAGCAACACCAGAAGAGGCAAACCCTTGCTTGGCAAATGCCAGAGGGCTGGGGGTGGAGAAGAGGAAACTGAAGCTGACTCTCTGGTTTGAAATTACACAACTCCAGCAAGTACTGAGGAACTATGAGATTCCAAGTAAAATGATGTAGGTATCTGAAGGAAGGTAATGAGTCCTTCTTGGGACCCATTAAGTCTAAAGCACCCACAACATCCAGACAGTATATATGTATCAATCGGCGCTCTCAGTTGTAGGGACAAGAAAGCAATCCTGGCAAATTCAAGCAGACAAAGAACTTACTAAAGGGTATCTGACAATTCACAGAATTTCTGTAACAGCCAGAGAACCAAGGTCACCACCTCTGCAGCCAGGAGCAAGCACCAAATTCATTCCAGACCTAGTCCAGTGAGGAAGCCCTAGTTGATACAAACTGCAGTTCACAGTTCTGCGCCAGGCCTCTGCTTCTAGAACATGGCTGCTTCCCCAAGAAGCCAGAATGTGTCCACCACTACCATCCTCACAAGGATGGATTCCGCAGGGGCCCTGCTTCTGATCTCAATTGGGCCACAGGCCCGTGCTCTACCTGCCAGGTTGGGGATGGGGTTGGGGATGAGCCTCTGCCTCTGGCCGTCTCTGGAGTGTGAAATGGGTCCTGCCTCGTAAGGCAGGAGATGCCCAACACAGTGGAATGATGCTCAGATGTCGGGAAGACCAACAGAATAACAAATGTCTGCTGTAATATATTCAGAAGGGTTAGAAATAGGACTGGTAAGAACAGCTCCTACTTTTAAGCACTTACCATGTGTCAAGCACCACACAAAATGGTTAACATGCATTTAGAGTTTAAACTATGCAAAAACTATAAAGTGAGTATAGAGAAGAGATGGAGGGAGGGCAAAGCAATTTACGAGGGCAGCCAACCATGCTGGTTTGCCCAGGACTGAGGGGTTTCCTAGTACGCAGGACTTTTAGTACTAACACCAGGAAAATCTCAGGGAAAACAGGGCACTTGGTCAGTCTAGTCACATGAGCCTGCCCTGGGCCCCAGATCTGGCTTATACAACAGGGAAAAGTGGCTTAACTTCCTGTAACCTCAATTTCTGCATTTATAAAATGGATAAAACAAAAATATCTCCCTCCTAGAACTGTTGTGGAGAATTAGAGATGATATGTATGAAGTACTTGGCACATCACCAGGTATATAGTAAGAAGACCCAAAAAATGCTAGAAATTATTCTTATAAACTCCCGGAAAACTTGAGTTTCCCCACATCAAAACAAATGGTCGAAATGAATCTTCTCTCCAAGCCCGAACAACTCCACGCTGTACTCTGGATGCCTAAGCATTCATCGCATCCCTATCCAGATGGTGGCTGAGGTTTGGGGAGGACGGAAGAAATTAGCAAGACCAGCTAACCTAATCCTTAAGGCAGGAAAAAGAGGCAGAGGCAGCAAAGAAGAACAGAAGAAATAGATCACAGATGAAGAAGACATTATTATGGAAGTCAAATAATTATAAAAAGTCAGGATGGGCAAGTCAGATACACTACTGCAGGCAAACCAGGAGGCTGGAAACACACACAGTCCATGGTGCAACCAGGGAAAACGGAAAGACCTCCTAATACATGGAGCATCAGGTAGGTACTGAGCTCACATTAGCTTCAGAGAGCGGTCAACTTTTTCTTAAAGGATCAGACGCTGCATATTTTAGCTTCGTTAGGCCAAAAGCAGCCACTGACAATACGTAAACAAATGTGTGTGAGATCTTATTTCCCAAAACAGGAGGCTGGCCTGCGGGCCACACTTTGCCCACCCCTGGCTTACACTAAAGCCAGTCTTCTGGACCCCCCTAATAAAGCTGATAAACAAGCCTCAAAAGAATCAAACTAATTTCAAGGACCTTAACTGCATCCCAGAGCAACAAAGCCCAACAATATATACAAGAATGCAAAGAACGCCAACACTCAACAATATAAAATACACAATATCTGGAATCCAATCAAAACTTACTAGTCAGGCAAAGCACTGAAAATATACCCCATAATGAGGAAGGGAAAAAAATCAATCACAAGGAATGTCACAGATGATATAGAAAAAGCATACAAAAACATTAAAACATTATTATAACCGGGTAAGTTCCGGAAAGTTAAAGGAAAGCATGAGCATGTTAAGAAGAACCATCAAAGGCAGAAAAAGTTGTAAGTCTAACTTCTGGAGATGAAAAATACAATGTCTGCGATGTGAAATAAATTGGATGGAATTAAGGAGCAGATTAGACATTACAGGAAAAAAATTAACAAATTTAAAGACATAGAAATAGAAACCATCCAAAATGAAATACTGATAGAAAAAAAAAAAAACATTAGAAAAAAAATGAACAGAGCATCAGTGAGAAGTATAACAACAAAAGCAGACAAATATACTTGTAATTGGAGTCCAAGAAAAAAGAAGACAGGTCCAAGGAGGCATAAAAATATATTTGAAGGGGCGCCTGGGTGGCTCAGTCGTTAAACGTCTGCCTTCAGCTCAGGTCATGATCCCAGGGTCCTGGGATGGAGCCCTGTGTCGGGCTCCCTGCTCAACAGGGAGTCTTCTTCTCCTTCTCCCTCTATCCCTCCCCACTGCTCATGCTCTCTCTCTCTCTCTCAAATAAATAAAATCTTTAAAAAGAAATCTCTCATATGTGAATTTAAAAAACAAATCAATCAAGTAAAGGGACAAAAAAGAGAGAGAAGCAAACCAAGAAACAGACTCTTAACTATAGAGAACACACTGATGGTTACCAGACTGGAGGTGGAGGGGAGGGAAGGTGAAGTAGGTGATGGGGATGAAGGAGGGCACTTGTCATGATGAGCATGGGTGGTGTATGGAAGTGTTGAATCACTAAATTGTACACCTGAAATTAATATAACACTGTATGTTAACTAACTGCAATTTAAATAAAAACTTAAAAAAAATTTCCTTAAAAGAGAAGTGACTGTCCACAGGAAAAATATCAAGAATGCTTTGAGGGGTTCAAGGCACATGGAGAAACAAATGAGTAACAACAGCACAAAGAAGGAGAGAAGAGAGGAAGGGTTGGAAATATACTTTCATAAGTTTTTTTTTTTTATTAAAGATTTTTATTTTTATTTGAGAGAGAGAGAGAGTGAGAGAGACAGCACATGAGAGGGGGGAGGGTCAGAGGGAGAAGCAGACTCCCTGCTGAGCAGGGAGCCCGACGTGGGACTCGATCCAGGGACTCCAGGATCATAAACTGAGCTGAAGGCAGTCGCTTAACCAACTGAGCCACCCAGGCACCCCTACTTTCATAAGTTTCTTACACTAAACATGTATTACTTGAAGAAAGACTGTGGTAAATTAAAGGTTTATACAGTAAACCCTACAGGTACCTCTAAGAAAATACAAAAAGATACAGCTGATTAAGCCAGTAAAGGAGAAAAAAGGGAATTATATTGGCTGCAAATAGGTACAAGGGATCCTTCTGCAGTGTCAGAAATATTCTAAAACTAGATTGTGGTAATGGTTGCACAACTCTAAATTTTCTAAAAATCTGGGGCACCTGGCTGAGCAAGGCACTGAGCAGTCAGCGGAGCATTTGACTCTCCTTTTTTTTAAAGATTTTATTTATTTATTTTACAGAGAGAGACACAATGAGAGAGGGAACACAAGCAGGGGGAGTGGGAGACGGAGAAGCAGGCTTCCCACTGAGCAGGGAGCCCGATGCGGGGCTCGATCCCAGGACCCTGGGATCATGACCTGAGCTGAAGGCAGACGCTCAACGACTGAGCCACCCCAGTGCCCCCGGAGCCTTAAAAGAAAAAAAAGAAAAATAGAATGACAATCTCAAGTGTTGGCAAGGATGTAGGAGCAATTGGAAGTCTCATACCTTGTTAATGGGGATGCAAAATAGTGCAGCCACTTCACAAAACAGTTTGGCAGTTTCTTATAAAATTAAGCATACTTAGCATATGACCCAGGAATCCTACTCCTTCATATTTATCCAAAAGAAATCAAAACATGTATCTATATAAACACTTACATGTCATTTCTCATAGCAGCT
Organism: Mirounga angustirostris; assembly: GCF_029215605.1. Lineage (NCBI taxonomy): Eukaryota > Metazoa > Chordata > Mammalia > Carnivora > Phocidae > Mirounga > Mirounga angustirostris. Next base: position 36,122,196 of record NW_026991715.1, on the reverse strand, counting down.
TTAGCCTTCATAGCCAAATACTAGAGACCACTTAAATGCCCATCAATAGGTAAACGAATAAACACATTGTGGTATAGTCATACAGTGGGAAACTACTTAGAATTAAAATGAATGAACCACGGGGGCACCTGGCTGGCTCAGTCAGAGGAGCATGTAACTCTTGATCCTGGGGTGAGTTTGAGTCCCACATTGGGTGCAGAGGTGACTAAAAATAAATAAATAAATAATTTTTTAAGACTTGAAAATAAAAATAAATGAACGAACTGCCAACACTTGCAGCAGCATGGCTGAATCTCAAAAGCATCTGGCAAATATAAAAAATCAGACATACAGAAAACGACCTACTGTGCAATTTAACTTGTATGAAATTTTAGAAAGGGCAAAATTCTAGGGGTGCCTGGGTGGCTCAGTCGTTGAGCGTCTGCCTTCGCTCGGGTCATGGTCCCGGGGTCCTGGGATCGAGTCCCACATCGGGCTCCCTGTTCGGCGGGAAGCCTGCTTCTCCCTCTCTCACTCCCCCTGCTTGTGTTCCCTCTCTCGCTGTCTCTCTGTCAAATAAATAAATAAAATCTTAAAAAAAAAAAAAAAAAAAGAAAGGGCAGGTCAGTGGTTGCCAGGGGCCAGGGTACAGGGAAAGGATAAACTAAGAAAGAGGAATGGGGGATCTTTCTGGGGTGGTGTAAATGTTTTATATTATGACTGGGGTAGTGGTTGGAAGACTAAATTTATACACTTGTCTAAACTCATTGAATTTAGATGAATTGTACACTTAAAACTGATTTTATTTACTGTATTATACCTCAATAAAACTGACAACAAAATAAAATAAAATACATTGGAATCAATAAATAAGACCAAAGCATGCAGGAGACTATCCTCTTAGGGAAAATATTTGAACTTTTACATTTAAATCATCTTTTAAATCGTTTGTTTTGATTTATATTTCATAGTATATATATATTTGTATACTAGCATATGTATATAATTTATAAATAAATATACATTGAGACACCTACTCATTTTTTTTTCATTGATAGGGATTAACCATTTGAAACATTTGGAGAGGGGCGCCTGAGTTGCTTAGTCAGTTAAGCATCCAACTCTTGATCTCAGCTCAGGTCTTGATCTCAGGGTCATAAGTTCGAGCCCCGTGTTGGGCTCCAAACTGGGCATGGAGCCTATTTAAAAATTAATAATGATAAAACATTTGAAGACCTTTGAGTTGTTGTAAGCCTAGAAGGGCAATTTCAGTAATGTGGTAGAAACAGAAACCAGATTGTAACAGCTGTTGAAAAATGGGGATAATAAGCAGACTTCTTTTCAAGACATTTGGTGGAAAGGGCATAGCTAAGGCATAGTGAAGAGTCAGGGAAGGTGATTATTTGTAGAATGAGTCATTTCAACATAGGTTTAAAGAAAGGAGTCAGAAAAAAAAAATATCATGGGCGGAGAGAGAGAAGAAAAAGTTGTGGGTAAAATATCCACAGTTTGCAAAAGGAGATGGTTCTGGGGCCTCGGTGAAGAACAGAGGGAGAGAGGGGGTTGTCAAGTTGATAGTCTCATTTATTAATGAATTAGTTTTTTTTTTATTTTTAAAATTTTTATTTTTTAAAGTTTTTTTTATTTTTTTATTATGTTAATCACCATACATTGCATCATTAGTTTTTGATGTAGTGTTCCATGATTCATTGTTTGTGCACAACACCCAGTGCTCCATGCAGTATGTGCCCTCTTTAATACCCATCACCGGGCTAACCCATCCTCCCACCCCCCTCCCCTCTAGAACCCTCAGTTTGTTTTTCAGAGTCCATCACCTCTCATGGTTCGTCTCCCCCTCCAATTTCCCCCCTTCATTCTTCCCCTCCTGCTACCTTTTTTTTTTCTTAACATATATTGCATTATTTGTTTCAGAGGTACAGATCTGAGATTCAATAGTCTTGCACAATTCACAGCGCTCACCAGAGCACATACCCTCCCCAATGTCTATCACCCAGTCACCCCATCCCTCTCACCCCACCCCCCACTCCAGCAACCCTCAGTTTGTTTCCTGAGATTAAGAATTCCTCATATCAGTGAGGTCATATGATACATGTCTTTCTCTGTTTGACTTATTTCGCTCAGCATGATACCCTCGAGTTCCATCCACGTCGTTGCAAATGGCAAGATCTCATTCCTTTTGATGGCTGCATAATATTCCATTGTATATATATACCACATCTTCTTTATCCATTCATCTGTTGATGGACATCTTGGCTCTTTCCACAGTTTGGCTATAGTGGACATTGCTGCTATAAACATCAGGGTGCACGTATCCCTTCGGATCACTACATTTGTATCTTTGGGGTAAATACCCAGTAGTGCAATTGCTGGGTCGTAGGGTAGCTCTATTTTCAACTTTTTGAGGAACCTCCATACTGTTTTCCAGAATGGCTGCACCAGCTTGTATTCCCACCAACAGTGTAGGAGGGTTCCCCTTTCTCCACATCCCTGCCAACTATTAATTAATTATTAAGCAAGGTCATCAATACACAGAAGAATGCAGGATAGGAATCTTTGGAAGAACCAGCATGGCCAATAATAAGCAAACTGACTGGACCCATACACGTGTATAGATAAGCAGTTGTAAGAAAGCAGCTGAGCTTCTATCATGAAGTTATTTTTATGGTGATGGTACTTACCACACACTCACATTTCCAAGCTAACCCTGAGATGGTTGACTGGAGTTAGCTGCTCAGACTTGGCCATTCAAGGAAATGTCTCTTGATGTCTACTCTAGCAAGAGATGGCCCAGGAGGTGGAACGTGGTAGGGACCTAAACAGAAACTGGTTAACTGTTATCTGTGCCCCTGGGTCCCTTTGTAATTCATCTACCACCCACAGGACCTTGGACCAAGATTCGCATTTTGCCTCAGATGCTAATTTTGGTCCCACTGGTCAGTGCTAACCTGGGTGTGGTGGTTGTGTGGGTGGGACCACCGGGAAGTGGAGGAAGTGGGACTGGTGAATCAGGCAGGGCCCCCACTGCAGCATGGCCTGACTCACCCAGGACCATGGGAATGGGGACTTCGGGGCTGGTGGCGCCATCCCTGAGCAGCACCAGGGCCTTGAGAGGCATCATTAGTGGTTGCGAATGCTTGCCCAGCACTTCTCACAAGGTGGCCTCAGGGCCTGCCCACATGCCATCTGGGTAATTATGTCCTATTTACCTTCCTGTAGATCCAGAAGAACTAGCCCTTGACTTCCGGACTTAGCCTCTCTTAGTGCTGCCCTGAATGATACAGTGAGCCTTAAAGATGGTGCTTCTTTCCAAAACTAGTCATCCCTTTTTCCTTCCTACTCCATGCTAAAGGATTCAACAGGACTTAGGGGTGGGGGCTCTGACCACCTTCTCATTTATCAGCTGCAGTGCTCTTCTCCCAAAGCAAACCAGACAGCCTCTACTACTGATGTGGACACTCAGTGTCGTTTCTCTATCTACTTCAAGTAACTCTACTTTTTTGCTCTGAAGAAACAACCCTCGGGGCACCTGGGTGGCTCAGATGGTTAAGCGTCTGCCTTCAGCTCAGGTCATGAGGTCCTGGGATCGAGCCCCACATCGGGCTCCCTGCTCAGCAGGGAGTCTGCTTCTCCCTCTTCCTCTGCCTCTCCCCCCTGCTCCTGCTCTCTCTCTGTCTCAAATGAATTAAAAAAAAAAAAATTATTAAAAAAAAAAAAAAAGAAACAACCCTCCTTCACTTTTCAGTTGATGTGGTTCAGGTAGTGCCAACTGTACCCCCGGTCCCAGGGGAGGTGCATATGAACCCGGCTGGCTTGTTGGAACGTCGCCATCTCTTGGTCAATGACTGGTTCAACAGTGGGCATGTGACCTGAAAAGAGTCAACAAGACCCAGTTCTGAGAGTTCTGTGGGACTCTTAGAGGAGAGAATCGTTCTTTGCTGAGGTTACTGAGAGCATAGAATAGAGGCCTCAAGTTACTGGCGGCTTTTTTTTCTTTTTTAAGATGAAGTTAAATAACCCTATGTGCCAAGAACTGTTTTAAATGTCTCTATATATTATTATCTCATTTAATTCCCACATCAGCCCCAGGAGTCACAAGTTCTATTACACAAGAAGGCACAGTTTGATGATCGATAATACTGCATTTGAATTCTGGCTACATCATGTACTATTTGTAACAGGCAAGTTACGTAAACTTTCTATACCACAGTTTCCTCATCTATATAATGGGGCTCATAATAGTACCTATCCCATAGGTTGTTGTAAAGATTAGTCAGTTTACCAATGTGCAGTCTTTAGAAGAACACCAGGCACACAGCAAGTGCTCAGCAAATTTTAGCTATGACTATCACCATCATCAGCTCCAGTGTAAAGACAAGGAAAACAAGGTGCCAAGATGTTAAGAAACTTATCTACAGTTGTACAACTAGTAAGTGATGGACTGGGGATTTGAATCAAGGCTGCTTCTGGCTCTAGAGACTGTATTTTTAACTGCAAACCAATACTTCCTGTGCTCCAGCACCCGACGGGAGAGTCTGGCCAAAAACACAGAACACACACAAAGCAGAGCTGAGAGACGGACAGGTTAAAATGGAGTCCTGGAGACACTGTCAGAGCCCTTGAATCTGCTATCTTAGTCCGTTCTAGTTGCTGTAACAAAAACACCATAGACTGAGTGGCATATAACCAACAAACATTTATTTCTCACAGCTCTGAAAGCTGGGAAGTCCAGGATCAAGATGCTGGCAAATTCAATGTCTGGTAAGGGTTTTCTGGTCTACCAATGGCCATCTTCCATGACCTCAGAGGCAGAAAGGACTAGGAAGCTCCCTGAGGCCCCTTTGGTAACAGTACTAACCCCATTCAGGAGGGCTCCACCCTCATAACCTAATCACCTCCCAAAGGGCCCACCTCCTAATACCATCACACTGCTTGTGAAGAGTGTTGTCATGTATGAATTTGACAGGGACACATTTAGTCTATTTGATCAGTCAAGCCAGAAGTCAAATCTACCTTTGGAGTTTTCAATAATTTTATTTTTTTTAAGATTTTATTTATTTATTTGAGAGCGAGTGAGCAGAGCAAGAGAGAGTGAGAGCATGAGCAGAGGTGGATGGAGGGGCAGAAGGAGAGGGAGAAGCAGGCTCCCCACTCAGCAGGGAGCCCAATGCAGGGCTCAGTCCCAGGACCCTCGGATCATGACCCGAGCCAAAGGCAGACACTTAACCAACTCGGCCACCCTAGTGCCCCTTGAGTTTTCAATAATTTTAATTAGCAAAATTCCTTCTATCTCAGTCCAGTTTGAGTTGAGGTATCTGACCCTTGCAGATGAAATCCCTTGACTAACATAGCAATTCAGATCCTCAAGACTATCCTCGTATTCTGGGCATCAATGGCCCAAGGTGAATAGGAAACTTTCCCATGAAAGAACCTACTCTAGGTTACAAAACAAAGCTGTTCATTTGTTCCATCATTCATTCATTTCATCTAAGCATCCCCCATGTGCCAGGCACTAGTTAGTTGCCCAAACATTCTGGATGGATTGGGCATAAGGCATTCTAAAGTATCAGAGTATCAACGGTGTTCCCTTGAGTATATCACTTAGGTCTGGCTTCAAACTCAAGTGGAATCTCAGTTCTATCTGTCAGAACAGAAGTCTCTGGGATCTTATGATCTACGCCAGATCTTTTCTGAGCTCTGCATATCCACTGCTACAAGTGGACTCTACAGCTTGTCTTTAAATGGAAAAGGTAATGGGGGAATTCTGCACAGACTAAATTATTCATCTCCATCGAACCACATAAGCAGCATCAATCTCCATCTCTGGACACAGTCTTCCCAGATCAAATATTCGATCAAGGTCCAAACAGGAAATGCAGATGCAAGTGTGTGGCTGAGAATGCCAGGGTAAGGCCTTCCACCAGCAAGGTGAGTTTTCTCCTTCTTTGCATCAGATGTACACACACACAGAGCCCTTGAGGGCTGAGATTACTTTTGATTTTTACATCACAAGCGTCACAGAAAATATACAATGAAAAACCCAATGATCCCTTGGAAAGTTCACTGCTCTCCCCCATCGTCTTTGATTCCCCTGCCTCCTCTCACATCCTTTGAACTTCTAAAAAGACACTTTGAAGGCATGTCATAAAGCAGTTTTTCATTCATGCTCTTCTCTTTGATGATCTTGCTGTTTGTCTGAACTGCAGCGTCCACAGGATGTCAGGCAGGCGAGCTGAAAGCCAACACTGATGAGGAAGGGCCGAGTGAGGACGAGCCCGAGCTGCGTTTGTCAATAACAAGAAAGGGGAATAAAGGAAAGAAGGAGACCAGAAGGGCCCAAGCAGAATTTCTGGTCTCTCCTGTATGCCCTACCCCTCAAAGTGGCCACCTGTGAGAAAGGTCAAGGGTACTGCAGCCCAGCGACAGTTTACAGCCTGCAAAATATTTTGTTCGGAGGCTTCCCTCCAGCTCTGGCCTCAAACGTAAGAGCTCTCTGCTCACCCGAAGATTGCAATTAACCCAGCTTCCCCTCGATGAAAAGTATTATTGGTTTTGATTTTTCCCAACTTCTCCCATTTTCCCTAGTGAAAGATTCATTCATTTCAATGCTAACGAGATACCATGAGGCAGGGAATGGAATGGGAGAGAGAAAAAGCATACAGGCTGGTCCACAGACATGCCTTTCTTCTCCTTGCCCACAAAATAAATGGCTGAGAACTAAGACCCTATATGACTCTCGAGAACCCTAAAATACTCAGAAAATAGCCACGGCCCTCAAAGTACCAGCCCTGACTCCCCAGGCCCGGGGTAGGGTGACTATGGTGAAGGCAGACAAGAGCTTTCCCTGAACCTGAGTGTTCTCAGACGCAAAGGGAAAATAAACCACTCCTTGTCATGGTGCACTGAGTCTGATTCGTGCTAAAGAAGTGGTTATGAGGGTCAGGGTGGGGAGAAAAGCCTTCATCCAGTTATAAATATGAAACACATTATAACCTACCACTCTGGAGGATTCTGCTGTCAGTGGGGAGGGTAAAGAACTCACTCACTCATTCATAAATGTTAGTGACTGCCCGCTAAGCCCTGGGAGCACAAGGGTGAGCAAAACAGATAGGTCTCTGCCCTCGCGGAGCTCACAGTTTAGTGAGAGGTCAGACATTGAATAGTTCCACTCATTTACGTGGAATCATAAATTGGGACATATGCCTTGAAGGAAGAGTATATATATGGTGTTACGAGAGCCTTTAGCAGAGAGACAGCCATGTGGGCAGTTGGGCTACATGGAGATCTGGGAAGGTCCATGTAAGCAGTGCCATCGAAGCTGAGACCTGAAGGGGAGAGGAGCTCAGCAGGCAAAGAGTAGGGAGTACTACATTATGCAGTTGGAACAGCATTTTATGGAAAAGCACAGGCGAAGGTCTAGGTGAAGGGGAGACAGATAGAAGGCGTCAACTGCAGAAGCCGGGGACCAGTTAGGAGTAAAGATTCAATAAATGTGTAATATACCTCCCAACATGTCAGGCGCTATTCTGAGCACCAAACACCGCTCACAAAGTCGTGGTCCTCTTGGAGTTGTCCTCCCAGATGTTAACCTCTTCGGAAACCCACTAATTCAGGCTACACGGCCATGAGGAGGGAAAGGGCAAGCCTACTTCATATGCTCCAGGGTTTTCTCACCTGAAGGGCTCACAGCATGTGCCTCCAAATGGACAGCTACTCTCGTCCCTCCCCTGCTTAGACGTATGCCAGACCAAGATCTCCAAAGAATGCTGCAGGCAACACGGCAAGTGAAGCCGACCTGGACAGCATCCGCCCTCTGTGCTGGCCATTCTGGCCCCACCAGGGCAAGGGGTCTGGAAAGAGCTCTAGCTTCTCCAGGGGCCAGTTCTAAGTTCTGCCAATCATTCTGGCACAGAGAATCATGACTGACAGCATGGCATGTCAGTGTCAGCGTGGCAAAATTTGAGTCCAACCATCCTGGCTTGCCAGCTGGGCCCAGAACTTAACCTCTGTGATCCTGATCCTCAGTCTATAAAAGAGAGTTAATAGGACTTGGACGACAGGTTAGTTGTTAGGATTCAAAGAGTGAGGGCATGTGAAGTGCTGAGCACTCTGCACAGCAAACGCTCACTCAGCATCCACGACCATGGTTATTACGACTGTGATATATCCTACTTCCCTGACCCAAGGCGCCTGGCTTCGTGTAATTTTCATATATCACAGAATTACAGCTCAGGCAATTAAGCACAATGCACAGCCCTCTCCCCTTGATTCACTCATTGCCAGGGAAACCAAGGCAGAGTTCAGCCACTAGCCCGGCGTAACCCCAGGACTTCAAAGTCAGGAATGTTCATTTCTGAGAACAGTGAAGCAACCACAGGAAGCATGCTGCAGAAGGAACCACTGGCTGAATTAGTCCCACGGGGATTACTCGGAAATATCTTCCATTCAGAAAGACTTTGTGAATTTTCCATTGCAAATATTTAATATCGAACGGGGCTCTCTCTTCCGCCTTTGTCAGTGGAGTGCTCAAAATAATTTTAATATCAGCCCAAGCCTAGTAAAATTAGCAAGATAAATCTACTTCCTTCCCCTTCTCCCTCTCTCTACTTGCCCACGATGGATCTCAAAGCCCAACTTCGATGACGTGAAGTCTTCCACAGCTCAGCAGAAGGGCAGCCAAGCAGTTGCTCTTAAAACAGAGGACATGGGCTTGAACATCGGCCCTGCTACTGATGTGTTTTATGATTTTAGACTAATAACTTGTGCTCTTCAAGCCTCAGTTTCTACCTCCATAGAATGGGGACAACAAGAGCACCTACTGAGTTACTGGCACACAGGGAAAAGTGCCGCAGGTGAACGCTGGTTGCTAGTATTCCTACCACTGTTCTGTCCCCACCCTGACCTAGGTCATCCAGAGATGAGCCGGGGACAGCCGGGCCAGCAGGCTCTGGGCGGCCACCAGCTGACCACGGAGAAACCCATCCTCCACTGGAATGGGGTGAGAAGGCTCTGTGTCCTCCTTGGAGGATGTCAGGCCACACAGATGGAGAGTTCTGTGTGAAATTAAGAAAATCCATTCATGACCAAGTCAAACCACATGACACAGAGAGAGCTGCCCAGCTCTGTTTCTGACAGTTTCCAACCCCCAAAATCAGACCTGACACCTGATTAAAATCCTCAACTTTTAAAGTACATTCAAGGACCTCTACAGGGTTTTCTTTTCCTCTCTCCCTGAAGGGAACCATACAAAGTCTCTGACCTCATGGAACTTCCAGTCTTGGAAGGAAGAAAACAGCCCATACATAATGTCAGGAGTTAGGAAAAATCCTATGATGGGAACAAACTGGGGGACAGGATGGAGAAAGACAGAGGATGGAGAAGCACCTCAGAGGGGATGGTCAAGGAAGCTGCCCCCATGAAGTGACAGACGGCCCAAGCCTGCACCAGTCACAACAAACAGGTTATCTTGCTAATGCCCTATTTTCAAGGTCAAAAACAGGCCCACAAGAGTAAGTGGGAGAGCTAGGTGAGAGGAGAAGTACTAGACCAAGGGTCTTTCCTTGTAATGCTCCCTTGCCACCACTAACCCATATAACAGTGCAGAGTGTCTCCTTCTCCTCCCCACAGATGGCCCTATAGCATTGCCAGAAACACAGGTCTCTCTCATTTCTGCCAGAACCACCACTAGACTAATAATAACCATAACAGCAATGATCATTCACTGAGCGGCGCTCTATGCCTCCTGCACATTCCCTCATTTCATCTTCCCTACAAAGGGGATGAATGGGCATGAGGGTATTACTATCACCACCGACACTTCACTAAAGGGGAGATGCAAGCTCAGGGTGGTTACCCGGCTCAGGGGAACACAGCTAACACAAGGTGGGGCAGGGATGCTGCAAGGTAGGTACCATTACCAGCCCCATTTTACAGTGGAAGAAATTAAGACACGAAAAGGTAAAGTGACTGGTCCAACTGGTACAGGCCATAATGGATTTAAACAAGGCAGACAATGCCAGAGTCCACGCATTTCAAGACTCTAAAGTGTGTGCATGGAACAGCGAGTCATTCCATTTCTCTGCAGCAGTTCAGGTAGGAAGAGTCTACAGTCATTCGGTGAACACAAGACATGCACAGAACAGCCAGGGCTGGTACCATCTTCCCAGCACTTCAGTCCAAAAGGAAAGCCAGAGACGGACATGTTTATACACAAATAATTCATTACTGCTGGGGTAAGAGCTGAGAAGTCTAGGGTACAATGAGCAGATAAGAGGAGAGATGAGAGAACTCTCATCTGAGGAAGAAACATCTAAGGGCTAGCTGAGTGAAGAGAAGGGAGACCAACATGCCATGTATGAGGATCCTGGAAAGAACATGGCAAACATGAGCAGGTGAGAGAAAGCAAAGGGGCCTGGGACAGTGAGCAAGAGGAGGGAAGCAGGGGCAGCAGGGGAGGAGCCTGGACAGGTTGGCAATGGAGAAGATGAAGAAAGTGATGGAACCAGGTTGTTGGGAGCTCTTAAGGCTGGGCTAGGGAACCTCTACCATTTGGTCAGGGGGGAAATAAACACTTTCACAAGCAAAGCTGCCCCTCAGGAACGGGGTCTGGAGACATGTGTCAGGTGATTCAGGAGGAAGGACTGGTGGTATAGCAAAAATGACCAAAATCCAGGTAACAGGTAATGAGTACCTTGAGGGAATGATGGCAGGAGATGTAAAGAGGAGGGAAGGAATTCAAGAGACAGCAGAGAGATGAGCGACATGACCCAGACAAGGTCTAGAGGTCAAGGAAGAAAGCTGGGTCAAATCTGGTGCCTAGGAAGGAGTGTAGGGCTGTTGAACAATGAGCAGGAAGGCCGGGGCGCCATGAGCAGCTGTTTGATCATGTTGAAGATGAGGCCCGTTGGAGTGACAGCTACTGAGCATGAAGCAGGGCACCTCGATGGGCTCTAAGAAACAAATGCCATCTATCAGGGAAATACAAATCAAAACCACAATGAGATACCATCTCACACCAGTCAGAATGGCTAAGATTAATAAGACAAGAAACGACAGATGTTGGCAAGGGTGTGGAGAATGGGGAAAACTCCTACGATGTTGGTAGGAATGCAAGCTGGTGTAGCCACTCTGAAACACAGTATGGAGGTTCCTCAAAAAGTTCAAAAATAGAGCTACTGTATGACCCAGCAATTGCAGTACTGGGTATTTACCCCAAAGATACAAATGTAGTGATCCAAAGGGGCACCTGCACTCCAATGTTTATAGCAGCAATGTCCACAATAGCCAAACTATGGAACAAGCCCAGATGTCCACTGATGGATGAATGGATAAAGAAGATGTGGTATATGTAGACAATGGAATATTATGCAGCCATCAAAAAATGAAATCTTGCCATTTGCAACAACATGGATGGAACTAGAGGGTATTATGCTAAGTGAAATAAGTCCATCAGAGAAAGACAATTATCATATGATCTCACTGATATGTGGAATTTGATGAGGATCATAGGGGAAGAGAGTAAAAAATGAAACAAGACGAAATCAGAGAGGGAGACAAACCATAAGAGACTCTTAATCTCAGGAAACAAACTGAGGGTTGCTGGAGTGGAGGGGGATGGGAGGGATGGGGTGGCTGGGTGATGGACATTGGGGAGGGTATGTGCCACGGTGAGCACTGTGAATTGTTAAGACTAATGAATCACAGACCTGTACCCCTGAAATAATACATTACATGTTAATAAAAAAAAAAAGAGAGAGAGAGAAAGAAACAAATGCCATCTTCCATTTCACACTTTGGAAAGGTGAGACTCAGTGAAGTGGAGTGACTGGGCCATTCACACACTTGTGCATGGGACCCCTCGGGCCAAAGCCCATCTCCCTCCACAACCCCATGCAGCTTCCCTGCAGCTCTTTTTTGGCTCTTCTCTTCTCTTCTCTTCTCTTCTCTTCTCTTCTCTTCTCTTCTCTTCTCTCATTTACATCCATTTGCTTGTGTTCTGCCATCTGAAGAAATGGCGCCTTTCCAATGACTCACCCTGCGCTGGCCCAGGGACAGCTAACTCTTGGGCAAAACCTAACTCCCAGATAAGTTCTGCTCGAACCACAAAGAATATCCACACCATGGCTTTATTGTCAACATTTAAAAATTAGAAAATTTTACATACAAATCCAGATAGCGACTTTCTCCTGAAAACCCAAATTATCTGGTGTCATGGGATCCCTAATCTCAGCTGAAAAGCAGCAGCCCTCTTGAGTAACCACAAGCTTTCTAGTTCACCATAGTCTCCACCCCAAACATCCAACAACCAAAATAGAAACTAAGATGTGTGACCACCTAAGAAGTCTATTCCTTCAAAACCAGCAGTCATTGTTAACCTTAGGGACAAAAGGGAGTGGCAGGGACTACGGCTAACAGGACAGTACACTCTTCAACTGCGGGAGAGCTCCCCTTCCTTAGTCCTTATAGACATTTGAGTCTCTGACCTGGCCTTTTCACTGTCAATTATTTTATTTTTATTAGATGGTAAAGGAGAAGGGCTAGTTGGGCACACATGCTTGATGCCCAGCTTGGGACCACTCAAGAATAGTCTCTTTTTCCCTATTACAATCACCCTAACTCCACCCAATTCCTGAGTTATTCACCTCCTGCCACACAGATTCTAAGTTTTAACTCAAAACGTTTTCCAGCAGGACATCCCAGGAAAGTGGGGACACAGAAGTGTTATCTGCCCAGCACCATTTGGGAATAAATACCATCCGACTAAACCATGGGCTCACGCTGAGGCTGGCTCGGGTCTTCAATGAAATGGGACATTCTTTCAGAGCAGCATCCTAACAAAGGAGCCGAGGAGAGAAAACACATCTCATTACAGAGCTTCCTCCCCCTCGCTGAGACTTGGCAGAGAGCAGAAAAATGAAGCACACCCCTTGCTCCTCTCTAAAAAATCCTACTCCGGGGAATGGGAACCAAGATGTAAAAGGTGATGGGGTAGAGACATCAGTGAAAGTAAGTGCCTTGTGGCCTGCTCGGAAGACAAACGAGTAACTACAATTTCAGGGAGCCTGCTATTTAGAGGATCAGGAAATGCCCAGTATCTGCGAACACTCTCCTGTTCAGCACTCCAGCCCTCTCTCATTTCCATCTGACTGGATTCTTTCATATCTGCAGAGGATGTGTCAACAACAGAGCAGCTCGTGCCCGTGCCGGCCGGAGAGAGAGAGCCATGTCCTGCAGCCCTCAGGAGCTGCCCACTGCGCACACGCTTCCTAAACCTCCATGGAAGCGCCAGCAACCAGCCGTTCTCTGGAGAGCTCAACCACTAAAGGGTTAAGCGTGGGTTACACGGGGGTTACATGATAAGCAACCACGGACATGTTCCCACCACTGTCAGAGTTTACAGCCAAGTAGGGAAGACAAATAGTAATGATATAATCACACACATATATGTATGCGTTATTCAAAACAGAACTTTGGAGGCACCTGGCTGGCTCACTTGTTAGAGCATGCAGCTCTTGTTCTCAGGGTCGGGAGCTCAAGACCCACATTGGTCACAAAGATTACTTTAAAAATAAAATAAAATAAACCAAACAGAACTATGTACTCTGAAGGCTACAGTCCCGTGCCTGCATGCGATCAATTCATCAGACATAGTCAGGGTGGTGAGGAAAGGAAAGCTTCCCAGGGTAGGAGTTGGCTGGTTGGGGGGGTGGGGCAGGAAAGTATTCTAGCAGTGGGAAGAGCAGGTGCCAAGACTCTAAAGAAGTAGGGAGTATGGAATGTTCCAAGACCTGAGACGTGAGTCCTACAGTTGAGTGTGGCTGCAGGGGAGGGGTGGGGGGAAAGCCCTGCATCTGATATGCCAGGGGGTAGGCTCTGCAGCTGATAGACCCCTCCCTGCCTGCCGCGCTGCTTCCCAGCTGTTCTAACCAGCCCCAGATTCTGGGTTATGCTCATTCTTCGGTGACCTCCGCAGAGCTCCTAACACAGTCCTCAGCTCAGAGTAAGGACAAGCAGAAAGAGCATAGAAGATCAACACTAAGGACAGACCTCATGGAGGGCACACGAGGAGAGGAATGAAAGCACGTCTGTGAATTAAATACACAGCCACCAGCATAAAGCTGGAGCTGACGGTAAAGGTAACTTTAACGTCAGAGCTGCTAAACCCTGGAGACCGTCTTCTGCAAAGAGGGATTCTTCTCTCTCCGTCTTGGGTCCTGAAGCTTTGAGCTGGCTGCTGGGTCCCTGTGGGTCTGGGCATCTGGCACTACTGACAGAGAGCCTCTGTCTACACCACGCCTGCCCAAGAGCGGGCGGGTGCCTTGCTGGGCCGGCTATTGGGTTTCTTCTGAAGCTTTGCTTTGGTTCCAGTGGGATCAACTTGAAAGACCTGAACAAACGTGGGTGGGCACTGGGAAGGAGTGTGGGGGGAGCAGGTGGGAGGCAGGAGCTCCACAGACAAGAGTGGCAGGATTCCCCAGAAATGCTAGCCCACGACCAAATTACAAGCTGCCTAGAAGGCGACGATACTGCTAGGTTATTTCTGGAGCCTAATGATGTTGGCTCTCATCACCGACAAACCAAAGACAAATAAGGAAGCAAGACATAACCCCACCGACCTCTCCAAAAGGCCAAGACCATGCCTCAGAAATTACTCAGGTATAATCTCAATTACAAAAACAAATTAAAAATTTTAAGTCATCCTTTGTGATACCTCTCAGTTCTGGCAAACAATACCTTGAATGTATCATGCCCTCATTAACTTGTAGAAGAGATTTCATTCCAACCTGGCATCAACCCACAGAGGTGTTTTATTTTTTTATTGTTTATTTTTTAAGATTTTATTTATTTATTTGACAGAGAGAGACACAGCAAGAGAAGGAACAGAAGCAGGGGGAGTGGGAGAGGGAGAAGCAGGCTTCTTGTGGAGCAGGGAGCCCGATGTGGGGCTCGAATCCAGGACCCTGGGATCATGACTGAGCCAAAGGCGCCACCCAGGCATCCCTCAGAGGTGCTTTAAACAGCAGCTGGTGATCTTTTTAGAGATGACTTCTTTTCAGGATGTTCCTCTGTTATCAACTCTCCAGGGACTTCCCACGGCATCTAAAATTAGCCCCAGCAGCCCCTACCCACAGCATCAACCCCATCTCAAACCTCCTTCCCCCAGCTCATCACTCTGCAGGCAAAATGCCTTCCCCTCAGTTCCTCAACCAAAGCCACACACTTTCCAGCTGCCAGGCCTTTGCACATGCCGTTCCCTCTGCCAAGCGTGCCGTCACCAACACTCCACACCTGGCTCCTCGTTGGCACTTGCTCATCCTTCAGCTCTCAACTTAAATATCACCGCCTCAAAGAGACACCCTCTTCAGTCACCCATCAGAAGCAACACTCTTCCCTCTCTGTCTTACCTCAGGCCTATTTTATTTCTTCATTTTTTAGAGCAGATACTGTCTAACCAGGAACTCTTCTTAGTCCCCCACAGCATTTTTTACTTTTCTGTAACTTGCTCATTCAGCATCCCACTCTCCCACTAGACTATTAGCTCCAAAAGGGAAAAGACCCTATCCACCTTGCTCACAATGTTTTCCTACCACCAGCACAGTGCCAGGCACCCAGGAGGGGTGGCATCACTGCTAACTTCAAGGAATAAGCTGCATCATCTGCAAAATCACTGGCCTGGGCTCCTCAAAGATGTCAGCTCATGAAGGAAGAAAAAAGGCTGGGGAGCCCCTCTTGATTAAAGGACACCAAAGAGGCACAACAATTTAAATGCAATATGTGTCCTTGAATGGACTTGATCTGAAATAAACACCACTACTAATAAAGGACATGACTGAGACAGTAGAACCATTTTAATCTGAACTGTATGTGAGAGAAGAGTGTTGTATCAGTGTTACATTTCCTGAGTTTGGTAATTCCACCAATGTTAGGGAGAAGGGCACAAAGATGTGC